>NW_017677510.1:11620-24162 GCF_001879085.1 Nicotiana attenuata
TTATTTATTTACTATATTTCGAGTACGGGCACGTGGGTCCGAGGGGCATTTTTATCGACTTTTCGAGCGGAGTTGGGAATTGATATAAATTGAATTGTTATGAGTGTTTGAGCATATATTAATGGGTTTACATAATTGTTGGCTAGTTTTGGAGCATTGTGCATCAATTCGAGTCTTCGGAAGGGCGTGGAATGCCGGTTTTGGATCTTCGGAGCAAGGTGAGTCTCCTTTCTAACCTTGTAAGAGGGAATTGTCCCCATAGGTGAAATAATTGATTACGTGCTCCTATTTGCGGGGGCTACGTACGCACGAGATGACGAGAGTCGTGCGTAGCTATTATTATGCTATTATCCGGGTAGTTAGGACCCAAAAGCATGTTATACTTGGATTATTTATGAACCCATTGATAGCTTGAATTGCTTAAATCACATTGAATTAGTAAGTGAATTTCTAAAAGGATTAAACTTTATTTCTTAAAATTTGTTAAAGGAGAATTGGTTTTAATTGGATAAATATTCCCCGATAAGTTCTTAATGATTGATTGAGCATGTATCCCTATGTGTACCTGCGTCGCATGCATGATTCGCGAGCAGGGTATGTGTTTATTTATGGAACGGGCCGAACGCCTCGGCAGATTAAATAGATGCATCTATGGTTCGGACCGTTCGACCCTCGGCAGTTCACAGTTTACATTTGTGTTGGATCGGGCCGTCGCCTCGGTGTGATTTGCGCATGTTATTTGTTGCTTGAGAATTTTAAACGGGAAATTGCCCTTCGTGGCTTGGTATAAATTGATAAGATAATAAAGAGTAAACCTTGAAAATCCTTAATTATTTGTTGAAGGTGTTTACCTGTTTTCCGGCTTCGTGAATTAGAACTGATATATAAATCTATGAATTCCTCACATGGTTAGTATATTATCAATTGACCCCTAGTAAGTGTCGAAGTTGACCATCTCGTCTTTACTTCTTCGAGATTAGGCGGGATACTCATTGAGTACACGTTGTTTACATACTCATACTACACTTCTGTGCATTTTTATTGTACAGGTATATGTACCTCTAGCAGCCTACTGGGCGTAGCGGCGCGGATGATTCTGGGACTAGGAGAGTTGCATTATTCGAGGCGACCCGCAGCTAGTGTAGTCCCTTTCAGTATATTGTATTTATTTCCTGGCCATTGTATTTCGGACGGATGTTATTTCCCTATCGGTAGATGCTCATGCACTTGTGACACCGGGTTCTGGGAGGATTTTAGATTATTCAGTATTAAGTCCTTTATTGACTTTACGTTCATTTTTTTGTTTGTAAAATCTCTATTGTTTAATATTCAATGTATAAGAAGAGTGATTTCCGCAAATACTAAAATTGGAATTTGATTATGCATTCTTGGTTGGCTTGCCTGACAGCGGTGTCCGGCGCCACCACGACCTTTTGTGGATTTTGGGTCGTGACAACATGGTATCAGAGCACTAGGTTCCCAGGGTCTCACGAGTCATGAGCAAGTCTAGTAGAGTCTCCCGGATCGGTATGGAGACGTCTGTACTTATCCTCGGGAGGCTGCAGGACTGTTAGGAGTACTTCCCTTCTTGATTCCCTATCGTGCGATTTGATCCTTGGAGGCGTATGCCCTTAATTCATTCCTACTCAATCTTATGCGACGTGAAGCGCTTGTTATAAATCGAGAGTTGAAGAATTTTTAATAGCACTACAAATGTGATACGGGATGTTTCTCCCGGTATAGCTGATCGGATTATTATCGTCGCGTTGTAGAAGGACCTTTGATGGTTTCAGCCCAATAGCGGTACTTCTGAGGGCTCTAGGGCTAGGCACAAGTTGCCATGATGCTTATGAATAATTGTTCCGCGGTATTGTTATAATGGTAGGATGTTTTGCCCACGTGTCTGGGCAGTGAATGACTTCAAGGGAGGTTTACACAGTGCATAATCAAGAGATTCAATATTTTATTCCCAGCAGGGGGAAAGGCAATCGAACTAAGGATGGTCAGATGTGGACGGGTGGAAGTAATGGGACTTAGTAATTGCAAGCGTGGTGGAGTTGATCTCTTATGATGGGGTACTGTTGTCCTAATTGAACGTATTAAATTTGTCGGTGTTATGATTTTCTACAATTCCCCTTTGGGGCAAGATATCGTGAAATAGTATCGGAGATGCAACCATTAGATATCGCAGGGTGCGATGGTTTAGGATTGAATCAGTATTTCAAATGTTGACGGTTCGAGAAAGATGACCTTCGGAAAATTTTGGAGTTAGTGGCAAATTGTGGATTCAAGTTCTATGAAGATAAATTTTATTAAGGCAACGACTGAGCAAAGATGAGAAGGACATGTGGGAAGGGTCAGGTAGAGCTGCGCAGGGGCTTGGTAATAAGATGACTATGAGCCTTAAGGAGAGTCTGGAACGATTTGAGAATATTGGTGCTTGGTTATTGGGGTCTACGAATCTAATTTGAAGTAGGGATTCTTGTGCGGCCGGAGATTTAATATAACGGAAAGGAGCCGCTTAAATAAAGAAGGATGTAGCATGACTTTGAATTGAAAGGATGTTGTCGCACACTTAAATGATATCCACGAGGGGTAAATGGACCTGTGCAGCTGGAGAGAGAGCTCAGGCTCATGGGGTGTTATTGATGCTGTAATAATTGTACCCCGTGCGGCAGCGTTGGAAGATGCCGGATAGAGCTTTTATAGGTGGGTTACCCAAGTGAGCAGGTTAGCTGTCGCGTGGTTGGCAAGGCTTCTGCGAAGAATTCTATCGGTTATATAGCAAAGGGATCGGTTGTGCAAATACGATTGATGAGTCAGAATATAAGAAGGGGTTTTACAGAAAGATTTCGAGAACTTTGGCGGTTGATTGCGCAAGGTTATGTCAATAAGAGATAAAGAGGACGGGTGAGTTCCTGGTTTGTGAACTAATGGCTTCATGCTAAGTGGGAGAGTCCCACTGCTTATGATTGGGTTGCATGGTTAACTACTTGCAAAATTTTTGGCTATTAGCATATCGATAGGCTATTTCAGCTACGGAAAGGACCATAAGTGGTAATTTAAGCAAAGGAAGTATTAAAGGTGGGCTATCGGTGGCCCTATTGGCCCATGTTTAGGCTTGGGGAAAGATTCAGGATTTTGCCTTGTATAGATGCGGGTTCCCCAAGGAAGTGATTCGGCGGGTTCTTCGCCAAGAGGGTATTCATGTGATGGAAGACTCATGGAGTTGATTATATTCGGGGCCAAGTCAGAGCGGGTGGCTCTTAGCAACGACCCTAGTGGATTCAAAGAGGTCAAGTGTGGTGCCTAATGGTTTTGAGCCTATAGGTACGGTTAAGAACCAAGCTTGGTGGCAGTCTATGAGAAGAGGCAAAGAATGTTCTATGATGTTTTGACTTGCGATATGGCAATTGGAGGTACGAAATGGTTCATGGGATTTGAGACAGCATGGTCTCGTGATTCAAGGCCACTCGAGATGAGTGCAAATGGAGTATGTTATGTGTTGGATGGAGTTAGTATTATCTCTAAGGCAATCCAGGATAAATTGGAAAAAGGGTAGATTGATTGGCCATAGTTGAAATTGGCATATTGGTGTTAGTGATCAGTTTCCTTCAACGTGATCAAGTTATGCAAGTAATTGTGACGGTACGTATCAGGCTTGTCAACCGCCGTAATTGATGTTATTCAGAGGCATTCTACTATTATGGCTTGTTATGTGGAAACAGATTCCGGAAGGGCTATGGTGGCTTAGACCACTACTTAGAGATTTGCATATTCTACAGTTTTGAGAATTCACCTATGTGATACTATGGATCTCCTGAAGTGAGTTAAATGAAAAGTTTTCATATGATGAAGTGTTAACCTATTAGTGGTTCCGGAGTTATAATGAAAAGCATGTTCTATCGTATATTGGCATGATGGGTGCAGTGAGTAGTATGGAATTTGAAGTGAAGACCAAAGTTACAGCTCGGTGTTGACAATGATGTCGCGAGCTCGAATGAGCAGGAAGGGAGTTTTTGATGATTAAAGATTTAAACCAAGTATGAAGGTTTGCGATAATGTCGTTAAATTGAGAATATATGCCTGGAGGGCACTCAGTTACTGGGTTGTGGACTGTGGATGAGTACTCCGGTTATGACGGTTGTTCTTGTGTGATATGAGAAGAGGGAAATTAGTATGGACCTTTGAAAGGTTATTGGCTTAGTTTGATATGATCAGGATCGACTTGAGGTCGGTGGATGGATTTAAATTTGAATATGGGCTCTATGTCAGGCCAGTTGTGTTCATTTCAGTAATGCGCTCCTTATGGAGTAGTCAGGGTGTTATTTCGTTGTCAGATATTTCATGTAGTGATACGTTGCGCCGTGTGAGTTGTGAGACGGCTTGAGAAATTTTTTATGTGTTGAGGATCCGCGTGGAAATGACGTATTATGAGCAAAATGGCTCTTGAGATTCAGATTGTATATCGCACCTCAGTTGTGCTTGAGTTTTGTAGCTTATAGCGCTATATGTCCCCTCAGGGATGGTATTATGCACTTAGCGTGCTTGTGACCAAATTCGATATCTTGTTGTAATGAGCAATTTAGCTCGATGTATATCTCCTTATGTGAGTTCTACGTGTGGATCGGTTGGCACGCCGCCATGGGTATGTTATTTGGATCGGGTGGCACGCCGCCATGGTTATGTTGTTTGGATCGGGTTGCGCGCCGCAACAGCGTGATGTTCAGTACAGTTCCCTATATCTGCCTTTATGTGTTTCGTTTCCTATCTTTTCGGAGGAAAGCTCGTATTAGCTGTGAACCCGCGTCGCATGTATGATTCGCGAGCGGGGTGTCTGTTTAGTATGTTGCCCGCGTCGCAGGTATGATTCGCGAGCGGGGTAATTGGATCTCCTTTTCATAGTTCATTTTTCTTCTTCCTTGTATCGCGCTCGAATCGGTAGCCTATTGGCACATTGTGGCATCAATTGAGACTTTTGATCATGTCCGGGGTGGCATATTGCTTGAGTAGTTCGTACTGGGTGAGACGAGATTTTTGGTTTTAAGATCCGTGCAATCCGAGTATATGAAGTACATTAAGGAGCTAAGGCCATTATTCGGCCCAGAATGCAGTGATGGTTCTTGACAGGAGTATAGACCCAATGAATTGTTGATTCGGCAGTTGGTTATGAATTTCTGCACATCTCTCCCGTCGTGGCGGTATTGTAAGAGTTAGAGTAAGACCTATGTCTGTCATGGGGTGCAATGGGAGCATCAGATTAGTAGGATTTCGACTAAGTTGATCAGAAAATGTTATTGGGGTCCGGTGAGTAAAGTGATGCAAGGCGTGAATTCAGCTAAGGTATGCAGTCATGTTTGGGTACTGCGTGTAGTAATTGATATGGTGATCATATGTTGGAAACAGGTCGGGCATAGAATTCTGGATGTTGGAATTGGGCTCTAAGGCTTATTTGGTTGAATAAAAGGGAATATGTTCGGAATTAATCGAGCTAATATGCTCAACTGAGTTGTGGTAGCACGGGAAGGTACATGAGAAGTTAGACAGCGATTTCAGACCACTCCAGAGAAGTTCTCAGCACGTTCGAGGACGAACGTATGTTTAAGTGGGAGAGAATGTAACGACCCGACCGGTCGTTTTGAGTACTAGCACTCCGTTCAGCAGTTTGAGGCCATGAACAACTTCATTTCAGGTATTATGACTTGTACGCGTGGTCGGAATTGAATTTCGGGAAGTCCAGAGTTGATTTGGAAAGAGAATTCTTATTTCGGAAGCTTATAGTTGAAAGAATGAACTAGGATTGGAATTTTGAGTAAACGACCTCGGAATCGGGATCTGAAGGTTCCAGCAGGTTCGTATGATGATTTCGGACTTGGGAGTATGCCCGGATTGGGTTTTGGATAACCCGGGAGCGTTTTGGCGCCTATTGTGGAAGTTAGCATTTTGGAAGAAATTTCTTATGTTTGGCTTGAAGTGCATTTCAGTGTTATCAATGTCCATTTGGGATTCCGAGTATGGGAATAGCTCCGTATGGTGATTCTGGAGTTGGGAGCGCGACCGGAAGTGAATTCGGAGGTCCGTAGGTCATTTTGGAGCCATTTGGCTAAAGATAGAAATTTGAAGGTTTTTGAGAAGTTTGACCGAGAGTTTGACTTTTTGATATCGGGGTCGGAATCCGATTCCGAAAGTTGGAGTAGGTTCGTAATGTCAAATATGACTTATGCGCAAAATTTGAGGTCAATCGGACGTAATTTGATAGGTTTAAACATCGGAAATAGAAGTTTGAAGTTCTAAAGTTCATAAAGCTTGAATCAGGGTGTAATTTATGGTTTTAGCGTTGTTTGATATGATTTGAGGCCTCGAGCAGGTCCGTAATGTGTTTTGGGATTGGTTGGTAGGCTTGGTTGAGGTCCCGGGGGCCTCGGGTGGATTCCGATTGGTTAACGGATCAAAAATGGAATTTTTGAAAGGCAAAGGTTGCTGGTTGCTGGTATTTCCGCTTCTGCAGAAAAGGGACCGCAGAAGCGGCCAGGAAGACCACAGATGCGGATTTTTGGAGGAAAAGCTGGGACCGCAGATGCGGGACCGCACCTGCGGAATAGGAAGCGCAGAAGCGGAAGCTGGGCGGCTTGGGAAGGAGCCGCAGAAGCCGCGTTTTGACCGCATAAGCGGAAATAATTCCGCAGAAGCGGAAATCACTGGAGGCAGAAGACTTGTTTTAATCGGGGTTTTGGTTCATTTCACTCATTTTTCATGGCTTGGGGCGATTTTTTGAGAGCTTCAAAGAGGGATTTCGTCATCTATGTTAAGGTAAGATACTCCTACTCATTTCCAAGTTAAATACAAGATTATATCATGGAATTGGACATAAGCATTGTGGGCAAGTTAGGATTTTTAGAAGAAAACCTAGAAACTTGATAAATTGGATTTTACCACGAATTTGAGCATGGAATTAGGAGAAATTGTATATTCTAGTTCATAGGGTCATGGATAATCTTTATCTTCAAAAAATTTCGGATTCCGGGCACGTGGGCCCGAGGGCGTTTTGGTCAACTTTTCGTTCGGGGTTAGGAATTGTTACAAATTGGGTTGTAAAGTTTAATTGAGCATATATTAATGGATTTGTATAATCATTGGCTAGTTTTGGAGCATTGTGCATTGGTGCAAGTCTTCGGAGGAATGTAGAATGCCGGTTATGAGTCTTCGGAGCGAGGTGAGTCTCCTTTCTAACCTTGTAAGAGGAAATTGTCCCCATAGGTGAAATAATTGATTATGTGCTCCTATTTGTGGGGGCTACGTACGCACGAGGTGACGAGAGTCCGTGCGTAGCTACTATTATGCTATTGTCCAGGTAGTTAGGACCCAAAAAGCATGTTACACTTGGATTATTTATGAACCCCTTGATAGCTTGAATTGCTTAAATCACATTGGATTAGTAAATGAATTTCAAAAAGAGATTAAACCTGATTTTTCCTGAATTGTTAAAAAGAGATATTGTCTTATTTGGATAAATATCCCCGATAAGTTCCTAATTGACTGATTGAGCATGTATCTCTATGTGTACCTGCGTCGCACGCATGATTCGCGAGCAGGGTATGTGTTTATTTATGGAACGGGCCGAACGCCTCGGCGGATTAAATAGATGCATCTATGGTTCGGGCCGTTCGACCCTCGGCAGTGTACAGTTTACATTTCTGTTGGATCGGGTCGTCGCCTCGGTGTGATTTGCGCATGTTATTTGTTGCTTGAGAATTTTAAACGGGAATTTTCGTGGCTTGGTATAAATTGATAAGATAATAAAGAGTAAACCTTGAAAATCCTTGATTATTTGTTGAAGGTGTTTACCTGTTTTCCGGCTTCGTGAATTAGAACTGCTATATAAATCTAAGATTTCCTCACATGGTTAGTATATTATCAATTGACCCCTAGTAAGTGTCGAAGTTGACCATCTCGTCTCTACTTCTTCGAGATTAGGCGGGATACTCATTGAGTACACGTTGTTTACGTACTCATACTACACTTTTGTGCATTTTTGTTGCACATGTATATGTACCTCTAGCAGCCTACTGGGCGTAGCAGTGCGGATGATTCTGGGACTAGGAGAGTTGCATTATTCGAGGCGTCCCGCAGCTAGCGTAGTCCCTTTCGGTATATTGTATTTATTTCCTGTCCACTGTATTTCGGACGGATGTTGTATTTATTTCCCTATCGGTGGATGCTCATGCACTTGTGACACCGGGTTCTGGGAGGATTTTAGATTATTCAGTATTAAGTCCTTTATTGACTTTACGTTCATTTTTTTTGTAAAATCTCTATTGTTTAATATTCAATGTATAAGAAGAATGATTTCCGCAAATACTAAAACTGGAATTTGATTATGCATTCTTGGTTGGCTTGCCTGACAGCGGTGTCCGGCGCCACCACGACCCTTAGTGGATTTTGGGTCGTGACATTTTTGTTCCAATGCTTCCGGGAATTAACTTTGAACTATGTGGGTATTAAGCGAAAGAAAGTGTTCTTCAAGGAAATACATATATTTATTCGGCGAACTCTAATTAGAAGAGTAAAAGCTATAAGAGTTTTTAGCAGATGTGATATTTGACGCTTCTCACATTTTGAATTTTTTTTACTTTATTTTCTTTATTATTTGATGGTACTTTATGTGAAGCTTTGTTTCATGCTTGGCAGGGAATTAACTTTGAACTATAGGACGCCTTTATGTTTTTTATATTGGACTTAATGCTATTGCAGTTTGGGTGAACGTATATGCTTGAATTTGATTGTTATATTTTTTTTCAATCGGAGAAATTATAATTGCCACAAACTAAAAATTAGTAAGTACTTTTTTAATGGTTGTAAGGAAGAAATTCGTATCAGATGTGAACTGGTTGAATCAATCTGTTAATGATTATCTCTAATGGGAATTGAATTAAAAAAAAAACTTGAGAGAAAGTGAAGGACAAACTATAGACTTTTATGCCCGTAACAATATTACGTGCATTGAATTTATCCGTTGTTCATTTTGATATAGGCAGATCTAGATATAAATTTTATGGACTCAATTTTCAAGGTTATTAATATTGAACTCATTCTTATTTTCAAGTTATGGGTTAAAATTAAAAATACTATTATTTGTTTTCTTCAAGATATTTCCCATGAATTGTCGTATTTATGGTATTCTTCGTATTAAAGATATGATCTTTTAAAATTGTGCAGGCTTTGCGACATTCAACTTTGACTTTTCAAGTCGGGTTATAACAAAAAATGCAAAGGTCATACATAAAAGAAAATTACTCTTGCGACTAATATGAATACAAGTCCATCTTGAGTTTCTTGACTTCCAAAGCAAATCTATATCTATACTATATTAAAAGCACGAAGGCACTTAGCAAAATGTCGTTCGTCTTATTTACCCTTTAAAAACATATTTTACATTGGTCAAAGTTGTAAAATCAAAAAACTTTTCTTATATTTGGGAGTTCTATATAAAAAAAACACCTAATATAATTTAGTATTTGATATCTTTTCCTAATAAGAATATAATATATTAAGACGTAAAATAATACAAAAAAGTAGGAGGAATTCTTTTTGTTTGTTTCCAACAAGGAAACTTCACGTTTTTGTGATTTTTTTCTTTCATGTGATTTATTTGTTGTTTTAAAAATTTAAATCATAAGCATTTTCTTAGAACCTTCGTTAAAATTAACTACGGCATTAGGTTTTGAAATAGTAATTATTGTTGAAAAAATAGTAATCATTAATTTGTGATAAAAAATTAATTATCATAATTTAATTTACAAAAATACCTAAATTACATCACTACATATGTTAAAATAAATAAATGGAAAAGGACTTTTATTTTTTGGTAAAAAAGAACCTAATATTATTACTAAGAAAGTTTGTTACATAATTTAACTTTACAAAACATGAATTAGTTAAATTCATCTTATAGCTAATAGAATTTTTTATAATATATAACTGATTCTGTCACTAAGCAGGATTAGCGATGAATTTTATTATTTAACTATATAGTTTATCTATCGCTAATTTTTCTTCTCTTTGTAGTTAACTTGTACTAGAATACATGATACTTAGGCGACTATTTTGATATGAAATTAATATAAAAGAACGAGATACATAATAACACTAAACATTCAAGATTATCTTGATTGTTATCATGCTTAGATAGGCCATTCGTTACTTTTTTGACTAAGTTATAGGCTCAATATTTATCATATTTAAGAGCTTATATTTTTAAAAATCTTATTTTTAAAGGCTTATATTTTTTTTTAATTTTATACGCATCAATAGAAGGTACGTGCATCGTGCGTATCCTAGCACGAAGCCCCTTAGCGAAATATCGTTCGACTTTTTTACCCTTTGAAAATAGATGTTATATTGGTTATAATTGTAATTTAATTATTCTACTAATATTTAATACTTTAAATTCAAATAAATATTGGTCTTTAAATCTTTCCTTATTCGAACTACATATATAGAAACTCCTAAATTTTAGGAATTTAAAATCAAATAAAAATTTACTTATAAATCCTTTTCTTAAATAAATTGTGTAAAGTAATTATGACTTTTCCTTATGTGTATTAGACAAAATGTATATAAAAGTGTTAGAAATCTACTAATAAAAATTTAGATCTAATTTTAAGTCTTCAAAAATTAAGATTACTATAATATGTAAACGAAACTTACAACATACTAGGTCGAGTATGAAAATATATATAAATAAGTTTAATATGATATGCTAACGTTTTGAAAATAATAATAGTATTTAAATTTAAATTATTAAGTACTATAATGTACTTTGAGTTAATCTTTATTTGAATAAGTTGAATACATAATGAAAATTTATACACATAAGTTACAAATCAAATTACAATACTCGAAAAGTAAAACATAGATAAGATATTTATATATTGAAGTTAATGAAAATAAATTAGATACATTTAGTCATAAGTAGTTTAAGGTAGTAAAAAAGAGCAAAAATAAAACATAGACAACGAAAGGTATAAATTGATATTCCTTATTGAATTAGCTATATATAATCAATATTTTTTGTTAAAATAAATTTACACATTTATTTTAATTCAAAAATAATATTTATATAATTTTTTAAAATTTTTATTCTCATTTAGATAGGTTACACGCGCAACGCGCGAAACGTAAGACTAGTCTATATTATTATAAAAACACGAATATTTTAGGTTAAATTAAGCGACTAAAATACCCCTGAAACGTTGATCGACTTTTATAACCTTAATTATTTATATAATTTAAGGATATTATTTTAAATAACCTAAGGCTAGAATTCTTTTCCGATTAAAAATCACCTAATTATAAATCACACATCGCAACTAAATTTATAGATCAAATAGGACAACTTGAGATTCAAAGTTTTTAAGGAATACAAATAATACATTAATGAATAGAGAGTTTGATTTTTATCCAAATAGTGAAATTTACACTATCAATTTGGACTACTCCTTAATGCCACTATGCATGGTTTAGACGATAGTAGCCTACTTCTTCTCATGCCAAGGTAAATTTAGTATTTATTAGAGCTTCTTGTGTGAAGATTATTAATTAGTTAATGTGCTACAAACTACTCAAGGACCTTACCCTTTCATAATTTGAGATAATGTAGAGCATGATCAAATAGAGATAAATATAGGATATATATTGTCTATCTATTCAATGATCACAAGTACATATGAACTTTGTGATTATCCAGGCAGAGGTTCCTTCTTCTTTGTCATCTTCAAAGACTGGCCTCTTATGTAATTTTAATCTTTGATATTATGTTTTATACCATTTAACAAGAATATGCCAAGCGGCAAGCTGCAGTGGAGTATAATGCTTTAATTTATATTAGGTTTTACTTCATCTCAGTTCAGTTCTTTTTTATTTTTATCTGGAAAAGAAAAAACAAATTTGTGAAGGGACACAGGAGATAGAAAATAGGATTTACAAAGACAAAATATTTTTCTTAAATAATTCCATGTCGAATAAACATATCATATTCAAAATTCTACCCAATAACTATGATTTTGAATTCAACTAAAATTATTATTTTACTATAACTGTGAATCTAGATTTTATCTGATATTTAGGACTTTGAATGTAATTAAAAAATTATTAGTTGACTATAATTTTGAAATTAAAATTCTACTAAGCTTTTCTCTGAAGGCGACGAAAGACCATTACAGTAAAGAAATATAATATTCTTCAAAGGCTGGCCTCTTATGTAATTTTGTTTTCGAAAATTTGGTATGGTATACTGCAGTTTGACAAGAATTGCAAAAGCGGCCGGCAAGTTGTAGTAGTGGACAAGACTTTAATTTTTACTAGGATTTACTTCATCTCAATTTTGATTTTTTCTGTTTTTATTTGAAAAGGGAAATGGAGTAAATATTTGAAGAATTAATCCAGGAAAAATGATATTGTATAGCTGCTGTAAAAATAATAGTCGAAAAATGTATATATATATATATATATATATATATATATATATATATATATTATACACA
>NW_017677510.1:24174-29813 GCF_001879085.1 Nicotiana attenuata
TATATATATATATAATTTTGTATAATCAATATCTAATCTATGTATACCGGCTAGAAAAAATAAACATTGAATCCGGCCGGCTAATGTGCTCTCAAGCATGTGTATATCTCCATAATTCAACTTCTACCACCATTAAATGAATAATATCCTTTTAAATTCATCTAAAATTAATCTTTAATATGCTTGTGTTTTGCATGATAATAAAATAAACACATAGCTAGATAATGACTATATATGTTGCAATATATTTTCTAACAAGAAACAATATGTTAAACTTTCAAGAGTAATATCAATATCGACAACATAGATTTTAGTAATGACAGAGTAGCCAAAGAAACATAGGAACATACACAAAAATATAGTCTATAAAGAAGTATTACATAACATAAGATCATTTTGCATATTTCTATGGATACTACTTATTTCTACACTAGAAGTACTAATAGTATCGATCTAACTTAACTAAACGAATTATCTTTAGACGATTTCTAATCCTTTTGAATTCAAGTATTATATTAATGTAAATATAAAGTTTTAGCATTTAAAAGATTGTTGCATTTTATCCATGTCAATTGTTTTTCATTAATTCTCTCTTCTTGTATATTTTAATAAATTTATCTTTGTTCTTTCCCATAATAATTGATTGAAACGTGCAACGCACGTACATAGAGACTAGTCTATCTATATTATTATAAAAGCGCGAATAATTTAGGCTAAATATTGAACGACTAAAATATCTTTGAAACATTGATCGACTTTTATAACCTTATTTATTTGTATAATTTAAGGATATAATTGTAAATTACCTGAGACTGATTTTTCTTTCCATTTAAATTACGCATATATTAACGCTACATAGTTCACTTTGGGTCAAATTCTAGACGCTTACTTTTTGGCCGATTTGGTTTACGATTTGATTTCTTTAGCTCAACCTTTTTTTTTTAAGCCTTTTCCTTTTTTTACAAGAATATTTTTCTTTATTTATCTTCTCCCATAGAATTCAGCCTACTCTCCGCCAACGTTTTTCCTTTAGCCTTTTCCTTTTTTCACAACAATACTTTTCCTTATTTAATCTTCTCCTATAGAATTCAGCTTAATTGCACGAATCCATGTAGGAAAAGAATACGCCAATTATTCCTATAAAAGATGATATTGTTCCACAGTGTTCATTGTTCTCTAAAGGTTTTGGTGTTGAACGAAGTAATTTTCTCCAAAGGTATTATTAGTTCTCTTTATTATTCCCGTTTTTCGTAATTGAGTAAGTTTCCGTTTTTCGTAATTGAGTAAGTTCCCGTTTTTCGTAATTGAGTAATGCTTTAGGGTCATGTATATGAACTAGAGAGAAAAACAATGACACCTTAACTTTTATTGTAATTGTTTTTTTGTGTCGTACTTCTTTATTTTTCGGCGTAGTTTTTAGTTTACATATCAAAGTCTTTTACATTGAAGTAGTATTATGTTTAAATTGTATAGCTTTAGAGATTAATGGTTTATGTTATTTCAACTAATGTTAGTGTAACAATATTAGTTTTCAGCTATTACATAATATTTTGCATCTTATACTTGTATATTGCAGGTATTTCGCGCAGTGTAATGGAAACGGATTTGGAAAAACAATGTGTCCCAATAAATAAGCATAAACTTTATGATGTTGAATGGGTAATTAAGGTATTGGTTATTCGAAGAGGACCAATAATAAAATATAAGAACGACAAAGGAGAGGGTGTGACGACCCAAAGGGTCATCACCTGTTTTTTCTTTCATTCCGTGCTTCCGAGGCTTTGAAAACCTCACTTTTACTTGCCTCGATTTGCGTGCGCAGTCCGGGCGCGTAGCCGGAAAGCTTAAATATGAATTCTGTGTAAAAATTGATGAATTTGGATATTAATATGATTAAAGTTGACTTTGATCAATATTTTGGGTAAACGGACCCGGACCCGTGATTTGACGGTCCCGGAGGATCCGTAGAAAAATATGGGACTCGGGCGTATGCCCGAAATCGAAATCCGAGGTCCCGAGCCCGAGAAATGAATTTTTTTGAGAAATTGTTTTTCTGAAATTAATATGGAAATTTGAAATGAAAATGGATTAGATAGTGTTGGTATCGGGCCCGTATTTTGGTTCCGGCGCCCGGTACAGGTCTTATATGTGGTTTAAGCGCTTTCTGTGAAATTTGGTCGAAATCGGACGTCGTTTGACGTGTTTCGGACTTAAAGTTCTAAAGTTGGAAGTTTAAGAAGTTTGAAGAAAAAGTGATGATTTTGAGGTTTGATTCCTCGTTTTTGATGTTATTTTGTCGATTTGATCGCACGGTTAAGTTCGTAGTATGTTGTTGAGTTAGTGTGTGTGATTGGTTAGGAGCCCCGAGGGCTCGGGAGTGATTTCGGAGGTGTTCGGAGTAGTTTTGGAGTTAGGAAAAATTGCAGAAAATATGATGTTGGTGCACAGTAATTCCCTTCTTCGCGTTCGCACTCACCCTATCGCGTTCGCGTAGCCTTGAGCTTTTCCTCCTTCGCGTTCACGTTCTGGCCATCGCGATCGCGATGCTTTGCTGTTTCCTCCATCGCGTTCGTGTCTCCTGATACGCGTTCGCGTAGGCCAACCTTGGACCCCTAGTAATTTTACTCTTCACGTTCGCAGCCCTCCCACGCGAACGCGATGCTTCCAGTTCCCCCTGTTTCGTTAACGCGACCCCTATGTCGCGAACGCATAGAACAAATTCGTTCAGCGATTTTTTTTTAAGTTTTCAGAAATAGTACATACGGGTTTTAGTCCAAAATTTTCACGAGCTCTCTTCTTCCCCAAGCTCTAGGAGTCCATTGAAGCCCCCATTCTTCAAGACCATTTGGGTTAGTAATTTTCCACCTATTTCCTTCATTTTCTCTCATTTATTAGTGAATTCCTAAGCTTAAATCACATAGATTAGGGTGTAAATTGGGGGAAATGGATAGAGTTAGGGTTTTTCGATTTTCTTCAATTTTGACCTCACTTTGGAGTCAAATTTGAAAACAAATTATATATTAGGGCTCGTGGGGGAATGGGTGATATGGAATTGGTTCGAACCTCGTGTTTTGACCAAGCGAGCCCGGGGTCGATTTTGGAATTTTTGGAAGAAAGGTTGGGAATCTATATTTAGGCATTGGGTTTGATTTGTTTAGCTATTATTGATATTATAAAGTCGTTATTTCTTAGATTTGATTGAGTTGGAGCCGAATTCGAGAGGGAAAGTGGTCGTTGTGGATTGATTTAGCCGTGGAAGTTGAGGTAAGTGTTTGGTCTAACTTTGGCTTGAGGGAAGGAGTAGAGTCTTATTTGCTAATTACTATTTGTCGAGTACGGTGTATAGGCATGGTGACGAGTATCTATACACTGGTGTCGAGCATGACCGTGAGTCCTGAATTGCTATATTATCGAATTCTTAGTTGTTGTTTATGAGGACTTGGTTGGAAATCTTTAATACTGAGCCAGTAATTGATGAGACTGAGTATTGATTTAATTGTGTTAAGTAAAAATTGAGTAAGTTTGGTTATAGCTGGATCTCCCTTGCCGGGATAGTTTATTATATTATCTTGTTCCCTTGCCAGAATAGTTTATTATATTATCTTGTTCCCTTGCCGGGATAGTTTATTATATTATCTTGTTCCCTTGCCAGGATAGTTTATTATAACATCTTTCTCCCTTGCTGAGATTATTTTGTGCATTGTGTTGAAAGAAATGGGATCGTGTGGCACGCCGACCATGAGATATTATGAAATGGGATCGTGTGGCACGCCGACCACGAGATATTATGAAATGGGAGCGAGTGGTACGCCTACCACGTGATACTATAAAATGGGAGCTAGTGATACGCCTACCACGTGATATTATAAAAAATGGGAGCGAGTGGTACGCCTACCACGTGATATTATGAAATGGGAGCGAGTGGTACGCCTACCACGTGATACTATGAAATGGGAGTGAGTGGTACGCCTACCACGTGATATTATGAAATGGGAGCGAGTGGTACGCCTACCACGTGATACTATGAAATGGGAGCGAGTGGGAGCGAGTGGTACACCTACCACGTGATATTATGAAATGGGAGCGAGTGGTACGCCTACCACGTGATATTATGAAATGGGAGCGAGTGGTACGCCTACCACGTGATATTATGAAATGGGATCGAGTGGTACGCCTACCACGTGATATTATGAGAAATGGGATCGAGTTGCACGCCTGCAATGAGAGGAAATTAAAACAAGTGAAAGTGGTTTGTTTTCCCTTATTCTGTGTTAGAAGAAATCAGATGTAGTTTCTTTTGTTATTCCTGATATTCCGTTTTATCTGCTACCCCATAAGCATGTTCCCCTCCCAGTTTTAATTGTTTACTTTCCGCTATTATTTTGTTGTACTTGTATATATATCTGCACAGGTTTATCTGGTAGTCTGGTCTAGCCTCGTCACTACTTCGCCGGGGTTAGGCCAGGCACTTACCAGCACATGGGGTCGGTTGTGCTGATGCTACACTCTGTGCATCTTTTTGCACAGATCCAGGTGTTGGAGCAGCATTTGAGTAGCAGTAGCATTCTGGGAGCGAGCTTTCAGTCCAGGGACATTTGAGGTAGTCCTGCTGACGTCCGCAGGCCCGGAGTCCCTTTCTATTTTATTCAGTTTGTTGTCATTTGTACCGAAGCAGACAGTTCTATGTTTCATTCAAACCTTGTATTTAGTATTCTCTAGTCGTTTGTGAGTATTGTGACACCAGTCTTGGGTAGAGGATTTTGTTAAACTACCGCATTTCTTTCGGTTAATTATATTTGAGACTTCCGCTTTATCATATCATGTTTTATTTTCACTAAATGGACGATAATTGATAAAAGAAGTAAATTGAGTTGGCTTGCCTAGCTGCTATTAGTAGGCGCCATCACGACTCCCGAGGGTGGGAAATCCGGGTCGTGACAAGTTGGTATCAGAGCACTAGGTTACATAGGTCTCACAACTCACGGACAAACTCGGTAGAGTCTGAGGGATCGGTAGGGAGACGTCTGTATTTATCCCCCAGAGGCTACAGAGTTAGGAAAGTTTCACATTTGTTCTTTCTTGTCGTTCGGTTCTACTTCTCAAGTACCGATTGAATTTCTACTCTGTTCTTTCGCAGATGGCGAGAACACGTGCTTCCTCTTCTACCGCGCAGCAGCTCGAGCCCCGAGCAGCAGCCCCAGAGGTGGAGCCTCAGATTGTTTATGACGAGGAGATCCCAGCTCCAACAGCTCTGGTGGGCCCAGCTCAGGTCCTAGAGGTGTTCATAGCCACCCCAGTTCTTCAGGACGCTTTGGTTAGATTGGTAGGCTTTGTGGAGAGCGTCATTCGAGCGGGTTTGCTTCCAGGAGTTCAGCCAGCGGTGGCAGGTCAGCCGAGTACAGTGGCTCATGCCGGGAGTGAGATCACTTTTCAGGAGGCGGCCGATGTGGGCCGTAGAGTTGAGAGGGTTTTGCCACAGGGAGGTGGTCATGGGTCGGATAAGAAGCCACGTCGTGAAGGCAGATTCAGTGGTACCTCGTCTGGAGGTAGAGGTTCTTATGGTAGAGGCCATCCTCCTAGGCCCTTTCAGTCAGCTCCCCAGGTCGTTCATGGTACTTCAGGTGGTCATTCAGGTCGAC
>NW_017677511.1:0-29811 GCF_001879085.1 Nicotiana attenuata
CTTTTTCGAGGCCAGGATATTATCAAACATCTCCATTCTTTCAGCCCAATAGCCTCTTCCTAAGGAAACAAGCCATTGGGTGTAGATGGGTGTATAAGTTAAACATAGGGCAGATGGTAGTGTTGAGAGGTATAAAGCAAGACTGGTCGTTAAAGGATACACTCAGCAAGCTGGTGTAGATTATACAGAGACCTTCTCCCCAGTGGTCAAGATGACTACTGTGAGGTCACTCATTGCTATAGCAGCAAAGAAAAAGGTGGCATATTTCACAGCTTGATGTGAATAATGCATTTCTCCATGGAGATTTGCATGAGGAGGTATACATGCAAACTCCTCCAGGTCTTGAAGTGTCCTCTTCACACCTAGTGTGTAAACTAAATAAATCACTTTATGGTCTAAAGCAGGCAAGTAGGCAGTGGTATGATAAACTAACTGAAGTGCTGTATTCCAGAGGGTATGTGCACTCCATGCATGATTATTCCTTATTTTACAGAAAACAGAACTCCTCTGTTGTTTTTGTAGCAGTATATGTGGATGATGTGTTGCTCACAGGGACTGATTCTAAAGAAATTGATCAGCTCAAAGTTTTCTTACATGATAAGTTTAAAATCAAAGATTTGGGACAGCTGCATTACTTCTTGGGGCTGGAGATCCTTTACAAGTCAGATGGCATTGTTGTATCTCAAAGGAAGTTTGTTTTAGACTTATTGAAAGACTATGAATGTCTCCATTGTCCACCCCTGACTTCTCCTCTGGATCCTACAATCAAGCTGAAAGCCAAACAGGGAACCCCACTTTCTGATCCTACTTTCTATAGAAAGTTAATTGGCAAGTTAAATTTTCTCACCAATACCAGGCTGGACATAGCTTATGGGGTTCAGCATCTCAGTCAATTCATGCAAGATCCTAGGGAGCCCCATTTGAAGGCAGCCTATCGCATGTTGAGATACCTAAAAGGAGATCCCACTTTGGGTCTTTATTTCAGAAATGAAGGTGATCTTTCTCTGACTGCATATTGTGACTCTGATTGGGCAGCCTGTCCAGATTCCAGAAGGTCTGTATCCGGGTACATTGTGTTCCTAGGTGGAAGCCCAATAAGTTGGAAGTCCAAGAAACAGGAAACTATTTCACTCTCCTCAGCAGAAGCAGAATATAGAGCTCTCAGAAAGGTTGTTGGTGAGCTTGTTTGGCTGTCCAGGCTACTTGAAGAACTTACAGTGTCACCTCATCTACCCATACCTGTCCATTGTGATAGTTTATCTGCTCTACACATTGCTAGGAACCCTGTCTTCTATGAAAGAACCAAGCATATTGAAGTGGATTGCCATTTTGTGCGCACCAAGCTCCAAGAGGGTCTCATTTCACTACATCACATTGGGACTGGTCAACAACTTGCTGACGTTCTCACTAAAGCCCTCACTGGAATCAAACATTCTTCTGTACTTGGCAAGTTGGGTGTGACACCTTCACCTCCAACTTGAGGGGGGGTTGTGTATATTTTATGTATATCACTGTATATCTATTTGTATCAAATGCTGAGTCAGCATTATTAGTTAGTAGTCAATATGTATATATGTACTGAGAAATACTATTCTTTTAGTTTTTTGGGAAAAATATCTTTTTGGTTAAACCGACTTTACTCTTCCCCTCTTCATTCTCTTTCTCTTCGAGAAACTTCCTCGACTTCCATTGGAAGGAGCTCGGAGCTCCTCCATCTCTCAAACCTTTTCTCACACTAAAAAGAAAATAAAATTATAAATACAACTGAAAAAAGGAAAACACCTATAGTTAAGGATTATGACTTTGCCTTTGTAGTAGAGGTACTGTGGTAGTGGCCGAACCAGAATCCATGCCTATGTCTTCAACACAAATTTCCTCTTTAGCTTTTCCCCACATCACAGAGTAGAAACCCAAAGCTATGATCGTTCCACCAATTACACTGCAAATATTAATATTTTATTCAAAAAGCAATTAGTCATCAACTAATAAATTAAAGACTAAAAGAAACAATTAATCCTCAAGTTTTTGCAGTTAAAAAGACTAACTTCCCAACATGAAGAACATCACCAAGAAAAGTAAGCCCCAATATTACAGCAGCTACCATTCCAAGTGGCTTAACCATTACAACAAAAACAGGTCCCTTCTTCTTTAATGCCCAAACAAAAATAAGACTTCTAAGGAAAACCATCAAAATTGCCTGCAAAAACATAAAGTAAGCTCTTTTTATTATAGTGTTAAGTACATCCATCTTTAATTAGCAGCAGTTTGATTATTACTTCAGCTAGTTTAGCAGGCTTAACTAACGTGTGATATGAATATATTGGTCTAACTTTCAGATTGTAATTAAATAGAATATGAAGTATATTTTTCTTCAAAAGTTAATTACTTACAGCGTAACAAATAGTAATCAACTCCAAATGTGGCTTAAGTCTCCAAGAACAAAAGGTCTAACTAGAGAGGTAGTTGAGAAATCATCAAGGGGAATGAGACTATGGCCGAGAACAAGTCATAGTGGCGGTAACTCTACCTAGAAGACTGGAGATCACAAGAGCTAGGTTCAGGGAGATCAAAGAAAGTCATTAATGACGGTTCAACATTGTCAACTAAATTTTTGGTCCATTCTCGTGATGAGACAATGTTCAGTACCAAGGATAAAGCATTAAGGCTTTTTAATGATTTCTAAATTTGATACGAGGTATATCAAATAGTGTATCTACGGGATGACACGTTTAGGAATCACCTATATAAGTGTGAAGTGTTAGCCGCTTCAAGGAGAACTTTGTAAGGCCAGTTCTCTACGCACTTATGAAACCAGGCGGTGTTCATGGCTAAAACGAACACAACAATGAGAACCAAAGACGGTTAAGGATTGGTTGTGTGACTTATGGTTGTCTAGGTATACACCAAAGTTCGACGGTTGAAAGATATCAAATCTACCGATTGACCGAGTATATCCGACAAAAGTTCACTACGGAAAGTTCAAAGGGAAACCTACTTATCCAGATGCAATTAATCCTTGCTTGTGAATCACACAGTTTTTCATGCATATTTTCGTGGTATAGCCATTCCCCATTCATGTGGGGGATTGTTGAGATTTTAAGTATGTTAAATGCTTAAAAGAGGGTGAATGGAAAATGGAGGAAAATGAAATTTTTAAATGAAATTTTAAGTTTTTCCCTTGATGAATGGAACATTGTCACATATTGGAAGAGTAAGAGGTTTTTTAAGGTATATAAGCAATTGCTCTTCTTCTAGCTCTTAAAGAGTTGAGAAGAAGGCAAGTCTCGCGCCGTCGTCGTCATCGCTCGGCTCGACTTCGGATTTAGATTTGGATTTGGATTTGGTTTTGGATTTGGTCAAATGATCGATTGATTGATTAATTTTTTGGACAAAATTTATTTGTTAATAGTAAAATGTTAACAGAAATGTTATTAAATATTCGGTTTAATAACAGAATATTAATATTAAAATAAATATTAATATTAAATCCAATCAGTTTTCCATTTTTCAGTTGTGTAACTGAAAATTAAACTACCCTCTTCAATTTTCCCTCTTTATTTTGTAAAAATTGCACGGGGCGCCCTATTTGGGCGCCCCTTTTTAACCTGTAGCCGCTTTGTCTTTCTGTTGGCACCCCTACCCATTTTTTTGTTAAAAGCCATTTGAAAAGACTATTTTGCCCTTCTTTATTAAAAGACTACTTTCTCTCCAAGTATACGCTAGTCCTCTACTGTCTCTGTCTCTCTCTCCCGTTATTCGCATTTTTTTGATTTGCTCTTCTCTGAAATCAAACGGTTTTCGTCGTTGTTTCGAATTTTCAACTGCTAGTCGTCGTTGTTCCCACATTACGATTTAATCAGAGGTACATTGCATTAACTTTCTGGGTTTTATTTTACGATTTAATTTCTGGTTTTGGGTTTTGATAGTCATGTATTTATGATAGGGTTTAGTTTGATAAGTTCATTAGCTTTACTTTTACGTTTGTATTTTTAGGTTTTTTGAACGAGTGTTTATGTTGTTAATGAAAATTCTATAAATAGATGATAGGGTTTATGTTGTGATTAGACGTTCAAATTTTTAAAAATTTTCAGAGTTAAACAGATGATAATGATACCTTAGATAGGAGCTGAAGTTTTTTCATGTTTTGGCATTATTTTTGGATTTGAATTTGCGTTTTGTTTTTTTTTTTTTTGCTGAATGTTTTGTGCTTGTATGGAGAACCAGAATTAAGTTTTTGTGTTTGTAACGGGTGAATTCCATCTTTAGGAGCTGAAGTTTTTGTATTTGTAACTGGTGAAGTCCATCTTTAGGAGATGAAGTTTTTGTATTTGTTACTGGTGAACTTCAGCTCTAGAGCTGAAGTTTTTGTTTTATACCTGTCGAACTTCAGCTCTAGAGCTGAAGTTTTTTTGTAAATTTCGAACTTCAGCGCTGAAGTTTTTTTGTAAATTTCGAACTTCAGCTCTGGAGCTGAAGTTTTTGTTTTATACCTGTCGAACTTCAGCTCTAGAGCTGAAGTTTTTTTGTAAATTTCGAACTTCAGCTTTAGAGCTGAAGTTTTTGTTTTATACCTGTCGAACTTCAGCTCTAAAGCTGAAGTTTTTTTTGTAAATTTCGAACTTCGGCTCTGGAGCTGAAGTTTTTGTTTTATACCCGTCGAACTTCAGCTCTAGAGCTGAAGTTTTTGTTTTATACTTGTCGAACTTAAGCCTTCTTAGGTGTTGAAGTTTTAAATGATCTTTTTTATAATGTCCTGATGTTATTATTTGTATCTTTTACTTTTTTTGGCCAGATGGCTCCTAAAACACCTAAAGATCCTAAAGCACCTAAAGATCCTAAAGTAGCTAAAGAAGGCAAAGCACCTAAAAAACCTAGACTACCTGTAGTAGCCCAAGGTCCTTATGTCCCTGAGCCTCCACCTACAAGACCAGGACAAAAATATTTTTGAGTTTACAGAATGGTTTAACTCTAAGGGTTACTGGAAGGGGAACCATGATTTGAAGAGTTTAATTGCAACTTTCTTGACTCCTGCACAACAGGATAAGCTTAGTAATGGTCCATTTAAACACATTATTGCTATGGAGAATTTCAAATGCAGCATGAAGTTGGTTCATTGTCTGTGTCTTTCTCGAATATTCACGAATGATCGAGACCATTAGTTTCAAGATTTTTGGGCATGATGTTTCCTTCACCCTTGAAGACTTTCACATTATGTGTGGTTTGCGGATCACAACACATAATATTGAAAAACCATTTAATCGAGAGTGCACTATTCTGAAGCGCTATTTTGGTAAGTCCAATGGTGTGTATCTGAAAGATATTCGAAGTTTTATGACTCGCAATGTAATTCCAACGAATGTTGTGAATCATGCACACGTATGCGAGAGTGATGATGATGCAGTTAGGCTTATGGAAATTCTTATTGTAGAGTCTATTCTATTTGGGAAAAATACTGATTCATGTGTGAATGAGGAGTATGCATCTATCGTTGAAGACGAGATGTGACGACCCGGCCAGTCATCTTAAGAATTAACGCCCCGATCCCCCATTAACTGATTACCCTAAGTTCATTTTTGCTCTTTTGGTTTGCCGGGACGTTCGGTGTTGAGTTTCAGAGAGTTTTGGGACACATAGTCCCTAAATGAGAGCTTAACTGTTGAAAGGTGGTCCGTAGTCAGAACAGTGTGAAGACGACCTCGAAATGGAAATCCGATGGTTCCGTTAGCTCCGTTAGGTAATTTCGGGGTTGGAGGCGTGTTCGGAATGTATTTTGGAAGTCCGTAGCTCATTTAGGCTTGAAATGCCGAAGTTTGAATTTTTTGAAGTTTCCGGTCCGATAGTGAGTTTTTGATCCGAGGGTCGGATTGGAATTCTGGAAGTTGCAGTAGCTCCGTCATGTCATTTGGGATGTGTGTGCAAAATTTCAGGCCATTCGGACGTGTTTTGGTTAGGTTTTTGATCGGAAGTGTATTTTGATAAAATTTGAAGTTCTTAGGCTCAAATCCTTGTTTAATTCGAGTTTCCGGCGTTGTTTTAGGTGATTTAAGGATTGGTACAAGTTTGAATGAGGTATTAGGTGTTATTGGTGCTTTTGGTGGAGGTCCCGGGGGCCTCGGGATGATTTCGGGTGGTCAACGGGAAAATTTGAGAAGTGTTGCAGCAGTTGAAGTTTTTCTCTTCTGGTATTTTCGCTTCTGCTGCTTGGGAACCGCAGAAGCGGAGCCGCAGAAGCGGCCTGGTCATCGCAGGAGCGGAATTTGGGCTCCCTCAGCTTTTTCGCAGGTGCGAAAGTCCAACCACAGATTCGGTTACGCACCTGCGAGACTTTCATCGCGGATGCGGCTCTGGGCAATTAATTGGAAACCGCAGAAGCGGTATTTTCTCTGCAGAAGAGGAATCCGCAGGTGCGGCATGAGACCGCAGAAGCGGAAGCTGGCAAAAAGGAAAAGGTCGCAGAAGCGGCACTTGGTCCGCAGAAGCGGGACCGCAGATGCAGTCCCTTGTCCGCAGAAGCGGAAATCACTGTGCAGATATAGAGATTTCGAGGGTTAGTGTTCAAAAAGTTAGAAAAATCAAATTGAGCTCGGGGAAGGGCGATTTTGAGAAGGTTTTGAAGAGGAGATTATTGGGTAAAGTTTCTTTAATCCCTTATAGTTATATTTCATCATTTTGTAGTTAAATCCATCATTAAAAATTCGAATTGAGGATCAAAACTTGGAAAATTTGGGTGAAACTTCATAGGCTAAACTACTGAGTTTTGAGTGGGTGTTTGACCTCCGATTTGGGAGATTTTTTTATGGTTAGACTCGTGAGAGTACGAGGGTCCTAAAAATGTAAAAAAATTATTCGATTCCGAGACATTGGCCTGAAGGACATTTTGGTCATTTTACCTAATTTCACGCCGTAGCTTTGAATTAAACAGTGAAACCAGTTGTTTGCGATGTTATTTACAACGTGTAATTGAATTGAATAGATTTGGGCCATTTGGAGTCGGATACTCGTGGCAAAGGCGTGATTTCTAGTTGATTTTGAGCATGGTTCGAGGTAAGTGGCTTGTCTAACCTTGTGTGGGGGACCTTTCCCCTTAGGATATGATATAGGGTAATTGAGTGCCTTGTACGTGAGGTGACGAGCGCATACTTGAGCTAATTGTTGAAAATTCCAGTTTTTACTTAAGATATTGAGACCGAGTTTCCTTCATATTTGCCTTGTTTTACTTGCAGTTATAACCTGTGTTAGATTAGAAAAGCATGTCTAGTTGATTTAACTCGCCTAATTGTTTAAGTTTCCTTGACTGTACTACGTGAAGCATGCTAGGCTAGTACTACCTGATGTTTGTCTTTTGTACTTCATTTCTGAATATCTTCTGGTTGTGGTTGCGCATTTACATTGGGAGTACGGATGTGGGATTCCGGTAGCTCCCCCCCTTGTTTGTTTACTTTGGGACTGCGGGTTCAAATCCTGATAGATCTCCCTGCACATTTACTTTGGGTTAGATTCCCGATAGATCCCCCTGTACATTTACTTTGGGACTGCGGGTTAGATTCCCGACAGATCCCCCTGCACATTGATAGTTGGACTACGGGACGTTATCCCGAGAGATCCTTCGGATATACATATATGATGGACTACGGGACGGTATCCCGAGAGATCCACTGGACAGTTGAGGAAAGGACTACAGGACGGTGCCCTGGGAGATCCTCATTGTTACCATTGGTATTGAGTTGTACTTATTCTGTGTTTGCTCCGTTCTTTGTGTATTTGTTATTGCTTTGTTTAGTTTGTCTTATTCCACTGCTGTACTCACTGTTACTGCCTATTTTCATACTGCTGATTTATATTTTATTGTTTAACCTCAGTAGTGCCCTGACCTTCCTCGTCACTACCCAACCGAGGTTAGGCTTGACACTTACTGAGTATCGTTGTGGTGTACTCATGCCCTTCCTGCGCATGTTTTTCATGTGCAGATCCAGGTACCTCCACTCAAGCGCACTATCCTTGAGGCGAGGAGAGCTACGGAGACTTCAAGGTATATCTGCAGCGTCCGCAGACCGAAGAGTCTCCTTCCTTATTCTATCTGTAGTGTCTAGATTCTATCATACTTTTGATGTAGACATTCTGGAGATTAGAGCATTTACAGTATTTCTATTAGCCTGTGGTTCCCGTGAGTTTTCGGGTTTTGGGATTGAGTTGTAGACTTCCGCATTTCTTTTGAGTTGTATAGGCCGAGCGGCCTTATATGCAGTTATTATTTTAATATGTCTAGCTTTATTTAACCATTTCGCAAGTTAGGTTTTTATTTCCGCATTGTTAGGCTTACCTAGTTGTAGGAACTAGGTGCCATCACGACATGTTCATGGAGGGTGAACTGGGGTCGTGACAAGTTGGTATCAGAGCCGTAGGTTCATAGGAGTCACGGGACACAAGCCGATTTATTAGAGTCTCGCTGATCGGTACGGATATGTCTGTACTTATCTACGAGAGGCTATGTAACTATTAGGAAATCTCAATTCATTTGATTCCCTGTCGTGCGAGATTTTTGACATCACAAATCCTAAACTCCTGCCTTCTATTCTCTCACAGATGGTGAGGACACGTGCTACTCGAGATGATCAGGCACACTCGCCCCCTACTACAGCCGTCAGAGGCTGGGGCCGGGGTAGAGGCCGAGGACGCACACGTGGTGCAGCCAGAGCACCTACGCGAGCTGCCACCGAGGTACCACCAGCAGTGCCAGCCGGAGTCCAAACACCCGATACGTCTCCCACTACTACTCCAGCTCTTCAGGAGACTTTGGCGTAGTTCCTGAGCATGTTTGGTACGTTGATTCAGGCGGGATTGATTCAGGTTGTACCGACTACTTCACAGATCGGGGGAGGGACCCAGACTCCCGCCGCCCCCACTCTAGAGCAGCAAGTTCCCATTGGTCAGGTTCCAGGCGTCATGGCGACACAGCCTGTGGTCCTAGTTCAGCGAGTGGTGAGGACCTCTCGCCACGTAGGAGACAGGTGGGTCCAGGAGAGAGAGGACAGACGAGGTCAGGAGGGAGAGTACAGAGGGGTGAGTAGACCTCGTAGACCGGGGAGATATACTGCTCCTTATTTTGGAGGCAGGGTGCGTCATGGTAAAGGTTTTGTGGGCCAGCCAGCTCAGTTTGCATCTCAGATTTCAGACAGAGTTTCAGGTGTTCAGGGGTCTCGGAGTACCCGTACCGCACAGTTCCCACTGTCACGTCAGTCGCGAGGTTGCTTTGAGTGTGGTGACATACGCCATGTGGTGAGGTATTGCCCTAGACTTGGGAGGAGTGCACCTCCACAGATTTCTCGACCACAGCGCGCCCCGCAGAGCTCTCAAGCTATTGTTGCCACCCCAGTTGCTACCCCACCTACCCGTACCGAGACTGTTGCCTCCGATTCTGTCATCACAGGTATTTTCATGGTTTGTTATAGAGGTGTACCGATTCTATTCGATCTAGTCTCCACTTATTTTTATGTGTCTTCTTATTTTGCTCCGTATTTGAGTGTACCTCGGGATTCCTTCAAGTCTTCCTGTTTATGTTTCTACTCCTGTGGGGGATTCTCTTGTTGTGGACCGTGTTTATTGGTCATGTTTGGTTACTATTCATGGTTTTGAGACCAGAGCGGACTTATTATTACTCGGCATGGTGGATTTTGACATTATTTTGGGCATGGACTGGTTGTCGCCCCATTTTGCTATTCTTGATTGTCACGCCAAGACCGTGACGCTGGCCATGCCAGGTATTCCGCGTATTGAGTGGAGTGGTACTTTAGATCACACTCCCAGTAGAGTTATCTCTTTTCTTAAAGCTCAGCGCATGGTTGAGAAGGGGTGTGCCGCGTATTTAGCTTATGTGAGAGATGTCAGTGTTGATACCCCTTCTGTTGACTCAGTTCCAGTAATACGGGATTATCCCGATGTGTTTCCAGCTGACCTTTCGGGCATGCCGCCCGATAGAGACATTGATTTTGGCATTGATCTGTTGCCGGGCACTCAGCCCATTTCCATTCCTCCGTATCGTATGGCTCCTCCTGAGTTGAAGGAGTTGAAGGATCAGTTTCAGGAATTGCTTGGTAAGGGTTTTATTCGACCCAGTGTTTCACCGTGGGGTGCTCCTGTTTTGTTCGTGAAGAAGAAGGATGGTTCTATGCGCATGTGTATTCATTACCGCCAGCTGAATAAGGTTACAGTGAAGAACCGTTATCCTTTGCCTCGCATTGATGATCTGTTTGACCAGCTTCAGGGCGCACATGTGTTTTCTAAGATGGACTTGCGCTCAGGTTACCATCAGTTGAAGATTCGGGAGCCAGATATCCCGAAGACTGCCTTCAGGACTCGATATGGCCATTACGAGTTCCTTGTCATGTCATTTGGGCTGACCAATGCCCCTGCAGCTTTCATGCATTCGATGCACAGTGTGTTCAGGCCATATCTTTACTCGTTCGTGATTGTTTTTATTGATGATATTCTGGTGTATTCCCAGAGTCGGGAAGATCATGAGCAGCACCTGAGGACCGTGCTACAGACCTTGAGGGAGAAAAAGTTATATGCAAAGTTCTCAAAATGTGAGTTTTGGCTGAGTTCTGTGGCATTCTTAGGCCATGTGATTTCTAGTGAGGGTATTCGGGTGGATCCGAGAAAGGTAGAGGCCGTGCAGAGTTGGCCCAGGCCGTCCTCAGCTACAGAGATTCGCAGTTTCCTTGGCTTGGCGGGTTACTACCATCGTTTCGTGGAGGGATTTTCATTGATTGCTGCCCCTATGACTAGATTAACCCAGAAGGGTGCCCCATTTCAGTGGACAGAGGAGTGTGAGGCGAGATTTCAGAAGCTCAAGATAGATTTGACTACAGCCCTAATCTTGATGTTGCCTACCGGTTCGGGGTCTTATACTGTCTATTGTGACGCCTCGAGAGTTGGCCTTGGAGCAGTGTTGATGCAGGACGGTAAGGCGATTGCCTACGCGTCCAGAAAGTTGAAGATACACGAGAAGAATTACCCTGTCCATGACCTTGAGTTAGCCACTATTGTTCATGCCTTGAAGATCTAGCGTCACTATTTCTACGGCGTGCCTTGTGAGATTTACACCGATCACCGGAGTTTGCAGTATCTGTTCAAGCAGAATGATCTTTATTTGCGTCAGAGGAGATGGGTGGAGTTGTTGAAGGATTATGATATTACTACTCTGTATCACCCGGGCAAGGCCAATGTGGTGGCGGATGCCTTGAGTTGCCGGGCGGAGAGTTTGGGAAGTTTGGCATATTTACCAGCTTCAGAGAGGCTTATGGCGATGGATGTTCAAGCCTTAGCCAGTCAGTTTGTGAGATTGGATCTTTCGGAGCCCAGTCGGGTCCTAGCTTGTGTGGTTTCTCGGTTTTCCCTATTCGATCGTATCAGGGAGCAGCAGTATGATGGCTCTCATTTACTTGTCCTCAAGGACAAGGTTCAGCATGGTGATACCAGAGATGTGACCATTGGAGATGACGGGGTATTAAAGATGCAAGGTCGGACTTGTGTGCCCAATGTTGATGAGCTTCGAGAGTTGATTCTAGCAGAGGCCCATAGTTCGATTCCATCCATCCGGGTACCGCAAAGATGTGTCAGGACTTGAGGCAGCACTATTGGTGGAGGCGGATGAAGAAAGATATAGTTGGTTATGTGTCTAGGTGCCTCAACTGCCAGCAGGTGAAGTATGAGCACCAGCGCACGGGTGGGTTGCTTCAGCAGATAGAGATTCCGGAGTGGAAATGGGAGCGCATCACCATGGATTTTGTATCTGGACTCCCACGGACCTTGAAGAAGTTTGATGCCATTTGAGTTATTGTGGATCGGCTGACCAAGTCCGCTTATTTCATTCCTGTGTGTACCACTTATTCGTCGGAGCGGTTGGCGGAGATTTATATCCGGGAGATCGTCCGTCTACATGGTATTCCAGTTTCTATCATTTCGGACAGAGGTACTCAGTTTACATCGCGGTTCTGGAGAGCTGTGTAGCAGGATTTAGGCACTCGGGTGGAGTTGAGCACAGCATTTCATCCCCAGACGGACGGACAGTCCGAGCGCACTATTCAGATTCTCGAGGATATGCTCCGTGCGTGTGTGATTGAGTTTGGAGGGTCTTGGGATCATTTCTTGCCATTGGCGGAGTTTGCTTACAACAACAGTTATCAGTCCAACATTTAGATGGCGCCGTATGAGGCTTTATATGGTAGGAGGTGTAGATCTTCCGTGGGTTGGTTTGAGCCGGGTGAGGCCAGGCTATTGGGCACAGAGTTGGTTCAGGATGAGTTGGAGAAGGTTAAGATGATTCAGGGTAGACTCCGTACAGCCCAGTCCAGACAGAAGAGTTACGCGGACAGGAAGGTTCGTGATGTTTCATATATGGTTGGTGAGCGGGTTCTGCTTCGGGTTTCGCCTATGAGGGGCGTCATGAGGTTTGGGAAGAAAGGAAAGCTGAGTCCGAGGTTTATTGACCCTTTTGAGATCTTGAGGCGAGTTGGGGAGGTTTCTTATGAGCTTGCCTTACCTCCCAGTTTGGCCGGAGTTCATCCGGTATTTCTTATTTAGATGCTCCGGAGGTATCACGGTGATTCATCGCACGTGTTGGATTTCAGTTCAGTCCAGTTGGACAAGGATCTATCCTATGTTGAGGAGCCAGTGGCTATATTGGACAGGCAGATCAGAAAGTTGAGGTCAAAGAACATTGCTTCAGTGAAGGTTTAGTGGCGGGGTCAGCCGGCCGAGGAGGCGACTTGGGAGACCGAGCGGGATATGCGCAGCCAGTACCCTTACCTTTTCACTACTTCAGGTATGTTCTCTATGCTCGTTCGAGGACGAATGAATATTTAAGTGTAGGAGGATGTGACGACCCGGCCGGTCGCCTTAAGAATTAATGCCCCGATCCCCCATTAACTGATTCCCCTAAGTTCATTTTTGCTATTTTGGTTTGCCGGGACGTTCGGTGTTGAGTTTCGGAGAGTTTTGGGACACTTAGTCCCTAAATGAGAGCTTAAGTGTTGAAAGGTGGTCCGTAGTCAGAACAGTGTGAAGACGACCTCGGAATGGAAATCCGATGGTTCCGTTAGCTCCGTTAGGTGATTTCGGGGTTGGGGGCGTGTTTGGAATGTATTTTGGAAGTTCGTAGCTCATTTAGGCTTGAAATACCGAAGTTTGAATTTTTTGAAGTTTCCGATCCGATAGTGAACTTTTGATCCGAGGGTCGGATTGGAATTCTGGAAGTTGCAGTAGCTCCGTCATGTCATTTGGGATGTGTGTGCAAAATTTCAGGCCATTCGGACGTGTTTTGGTTAGGTTTTTGATCGGAAGTGTATTTTGATAAAATTTGAAGTTCTTAGGCTCAAATCCTTGTTTAATTCAAGTTTCCGGCGTTGTTTTAGGTGGTTTAAGGATTGGTACAAGTTTGAATGAGGTATTAGGTGTTATTGGTGCTTTTGGTGGAGGTCCTGGGGGCCTCAGATTGATTTCGGGTGGTCAACGGGAAAATTTGAGAAGTGTTGCAGCAGCTGAAGTTTTTCTCTTCTGGTATTTTTGCTTCTGCGGCTTGGGAACCGCAGAAGCGGAGCCGCAGAAGCGTCCTGGTCATCGCAGGAGCGGAATTTTGGCTCCCTCAGCTTTTCCGCAGGTGCGGAAGTCCAACCGCAGATGTGGTTACGCACCTGCGAGACTTTCATCGCGGAGGCGACACCGGGCTATTAATTGGAAACCGCAGAAGCGGAATCCGCAGGTGCGGTATGAGACCGCAGAAGCGGAAGCTGGCAAAAAGGAAAAGGTCGCAGAAGCGGCACTTGGTCCGCAGAAGCGAAAATCGCTATGCAGATATAGAGATTTCCAGGGTTAGTGTTCGAAAAGTTAGAAAAATCAAATTGAGCTCGGGGAAGGGCAATTTTGAGAGGGTTTTAAAGAGGAGATTATTGGGTAACGTTTCTTTAATCCCTTCTAGTTATATTTCATCATTTTATAGTTAAATCCATCATTAAAAATTCGAATTGAGGATCAAAACTTGGAAAATTTGGGTGAAACTTCATAGGCTAAACTATTGAGTTTTGAGTGGGTGTTTGACCTCCGATTTGGGAGATTTTTGTATGGTTAGACTCGTGAGAGTACGAGGGTCCTGAAAATGTAAAAAAATTATTCGATTCCGAGACGTTGGCCTGAAGGGCATTTTGGTCATTTTACCTAATTTCACGCCATAGCTTTGAATTAAACAGTGAGACCAGTTGCTTGCAATGTTATTTACAACATGTAATTGAATTGAATAGATTTGGGCCATTTGGAGTCGGATACTCGTGGCAAAGGCGTGATTTCTAGTTGATTTTGAGCCGGTTCGAGGTAAGTGGCTTGTCTAACCTTGTGTGGGGGACCTTTCCCCTTAGGATATGATATAGGGTAATTGAGTGCCTTGTACGTGAGGTGACGAGCGCGTACTTGAGCTAATTATTGAAAAATCCGGTTTTTACTTAAGCTATTGAGACTGAGTTTCCTTCATATTTGCCTTGTTTTACTTGCAATTATAACCTGTGTTAGATTAGAAAAGCATGTTTAGTTGATTTAACTCGCCTAATTNACGTGAAGCATGCTAGGCTAGTACTACCTGATGTTTGTCTTTTGTACTTCATTTCTGAATATCTTCTGGTTGTGGTTGCGCATTTACATTGGGACTACGGATGTGGGATTCCGGTAGCTCCCCCCCCCCCCCCCCCCCCTTGTTTGTTTACTTTGGGACTGCGGGTTCAAATCCCGATAGATCTCCCTGCACATTTACTTTGGGACTGCGGGTTAGATTCCCGATAGATCCCCTTGTACATTTACTTTGGGACTGCGGGTTAGATTCCCGATAGATCCCCCTGCACATTGATAGTTGGACTACGGGACGGTATCCCGAGAGATCCTTCGGATATACACATATGATGGACTACGGGACGGTATCCCGGGAGATCCACTGGACAGTTGAGAAAAGGATTACAGGACGGTGCCCTGGGATATCCTCATTGTTACCATTGGTATTGAGCTGTACTTATTCTGTGTTTGCTCCGTTCTTTGTGTATTTGTTATTGCTTTGTTTAGTCTGTCTTATTCCACTGCTGTACTCACTGTTACTGCCTATTTTCATACTGTTGATTTATATTTTATTGTTTAACCTCAGTAGGGCCCTGACCTTCCTCGTCACTACCCAACCGAGGTTAGGCTTGGCACTTACTGAGTACCGCTGTGGTGTACTCATGCCCTTCCTGCGCATGTTTTTCATGTGCAGATCCAGGTACCTCAACTCAGGCGCACTATCCTTGAGGCGAGGAGAGCTACGGAGACTTCGAGGTATATCTGCAGCGTCCGCAGACCGAGGAGTCTCCTTCCTTATTCTATCTGTAGTGTCTAGATTCTGTCATACTTTTGATGTAGACATTCTGGAGATTAGAGCATTTACAGTATTTCTATTAGCCTGTGGTTCCCGTGAATTTCCGGGTTTTGGGATTGAGTTGTAGACTTCCGCATTTCTTTTGAGTTGTATAGGCCGAGCGGCCTTATATGCAGTTATTATTTTAATATGACTAGCTTTATTTAACCATTTCGCAAGTTAGGTTGTTATTTTCGCATTGTTAGGCTTACCTAGTTAACTAGGTGCCATCACGACATGTTCATGGAGGGTGAACTGGGGTCGTGACAAGTTTGTATCAGAGCCGTAGGTTCATAGGAGTCACGGGACACAGGCCGGTTTATTAGAGTCTCATTGATCGGTACGGAGACGTCTGTACTTATCCACGAGAGGCTATGTAACTTTTAGGAAATCTAAATTCATTTGATTCCCTGTCGTGCGAGATTTTTGACATCACAAATCCTAAACTCCTGCCTTCTATTCTCTCACAGATGGTGAGGACACGTGCTACTCGAGATGATCAGGTACCCGCGCCCCCTACTGCAGCCGTTAGAGGCCGGGGCCGGGGTAGAGGCAGAGGACACACACGTGGTGTAGCCAGAGCACCTGTGCGAGCTTCCACCGAGGTAGCACCAGCAGTGCCAGCCGGAGTCCAGACACCCGATACGTCTGCCACTACTACTCCAGCCAGAGTCTATGTTTTATATATAGAAAAACTAGTTGATCTATTCCCCCTCTTTTATGAATATGCAGTGGAAGTTGAAACTAGTTGTGGTTCAATTGCCACAACTCAAAAACTCTGTGATGATGCTCATTTGAATGAAGGTAAAGTTGAGAAAAACCTTCCAGAGAGTACTGCAATGGCGTCGACGTGGTTCAGAATTGAATGATGCTGGAAATGACTGATATTGAAAAAGGCATGCAGCCTGGGGAAACCACAGCGGAAGACAAACGTAAAGGTATTCTATAGATCATGAATTTATTATATTTGATCGAAGTATATTTCTTACATTTTGAAATTTTACATATTTTATTTTCTTTTTTATGTTTTTGAATGATTTTTCAGAATTACTGGAGGCAGGTCGAAAAGAATTGGGTGAGATTCTGCCGCAATATAAAAAAGGAGAAATATATATATTCACACCTGTTGACTCACAGACAGGTGTGAAGTGTGTTGGTATTATTTTATAAAATTTAGTCAGTATTATTTATTAATTTTTTTTTGCATGAAGATACAGGATCTGTTGGAATGAAAACACCATCTATGTCGCAACACTTAGACCAGGTAATTATTTTCTGCAATTCGATTACTGGCTTTTTTTTGCCTAATGTGTGTTCTCTATCAGTTTTATTTATGTTTATATTTTTCTTGCTTTTGCAGATCTCATCTGATGCATCGGAAGTGCTTCCAAAACCTAAGAGAAGGAAGATTTAGTACTCCTATGTGTGACACCAGTGATATCCCCAACTTCAATTTATGTTCATTTTCACTTGGTAGTACACAAGGGGCTGATTCAGAAGATAATTCTGCTGCTGTTGTTGTTCGTGAAGAGACAAAATAACGTCATGAACAGCAGGGAATTGGTCAAGCATCTGCCACGATGGCTGTAGTTTTCCCCCCTGTTGCTGAACAGCAGCAGTTAGTTGTGACGGAACAGCAGGAAGAGCAAGCAAAAGGAAAACGAGATAAAAAAGGGAAAAGGATGCGTTTGGAGAGTATTTGGTTGAGATCTCCTTATGTAGTTTATAAGAAAAAGAAAAGGGGGCAAGATTGGATAGTAGGAAAGAATAGAAGAAGGTGTCCCTGCCATTATGTTTATCAAGCCAGCGGATTGATGCAAAGATTTAAAGAGTGGTTGGAGATGGATGCCAGTGAATATGATTCCAATCGATTCAAATTAGCTGGACTTGATATTCCAAAATTATTTTTTACCGAGCTTATGGATCCTGACTCTGATCTTGCGGATGAAGTAAGTTATTAAGTTTGGTTTTGAATTGGTTTTCAACTGTATTTCCCAAAAGTTCAGCTTATTTTTTGTAGTATAGCTTTATTCATAGTAAACTGCTGAAGTTTTTTAGCTTATTTGCTAAAACTGAATATGCTTAAGTTTTTGTCATGCTGTTTTGTAGTTGTGTAATGTGTTTTCTCTAAACTTCATAGTGGTAATTTCACATGTTATCATTTGTCGTTGTCCATTTGCAGCATATTGATGTGGGCGTATATTACTTGCGCAAAAAATATTGCTATCACCTTCCACGTTATACAAAATCAAGATGTGCAGTAACAGATTTACTTTTCGATCAGTATATGACTATCCTGGATAGTATTCATCCTTCAGAAGAAAAGTTGAAGATAATTGACAAAAGGAAGCAAAAGAGAATGGAGGTTCTTAAGAGCAAATCAAAGAGAAAGAGGATATCCAAAGAACAGCTTGAAAAAGAAGAAGAAGAAGAAGAAGAAGCAGTTATTAAGCCACTTACGAACTTTTGTTGGTATGAGGAAGAATCAACGAATGAAAAGGTGGCCAACTACGTAAAAGGCCTCGACCTTTCCTGTGGTATCTCATGGGCATCTGCCAAAAAAGTATTCTTTCCATTTCGACTTAAGCCAAGGGAGGGCCAGATATCTACGCACTACTTTTTTGGAATTCTGGACTTTGAAGATAAATTTATATATGTGTATGATTCCATGGGCAATGCAACATACAAGCGTGCCATTGAACATGTCAAAATTTATGCCCGGTTGATTCCACACTGTCTCAAATGCTTGAATTTTGGGGAACATAATAAATTTTATGGGGACAGTCCTGTGGAAAAATTTCAAATTAAGTGGATGCACACACCGGAACAGACTAACAAGTACGTGTTTCACATATGTTTTACCATGCATCTTATGTTTATTATTTTTTTCCCTTGTGTTAACTATTCTTTAATTTCTTTTTCATGTGTTTTTTGCAGTGTTGATTGTGGTATATTTGCTCTTAAGTTTATGGATATGCGGTTGATGGGAGAAGATATCTTCAATTTTGATCAAAGTCAAACATTGGCATTCAGGAGAGAATTGGCTATCAATCTTTGGGCTCATGGAAAGTGGAAAAAAGATAGCGGCTATGAAACTCCAGAAGAACGAGAAGGACATGATTATGGAGATTTTGAAGAGTCTCTGTGTGAATTTTTTTATTAGAGGATTGGTTGTACATAATTTGGATTTTGTGAATATAAATTAATTATTTTTTTAGTTCACTTTTTTTGTGTCTTTTATCATGAATTTTAAATACATTTTTTGTTTGAAAAAACTTAAGCATGACTTCTGCTTTTTGAGCTAAAGTTTTGTTTAAAAGCCATAAGAAAACTATTTAATCCAACACAAAAACTTCAGCTTATTAGGTGGTGAAGTTTTTTGAGAAATAATACTAAAAAACTTAGGACATCGCCGAAGTTTCTTAAAAAAGCTTTTAAGACAAAAACTACTAAATCCAACACAAAAACTTCTGCTTATCAGGTGCTGAAGTTTTTGGAAATATAACAAAAAACTTCAGGACTTTCGGCCGAAGTTTTTTGAAAAAGCTTTAGTACAAAAACTATGGAATCCATACCACAACTTCAGCTTTTCAGGTGCCGAAGTTTTTAGAAATATACTAAAAAAGTTCAGCACATTTGGGCCGAAGTTATTTGGAAAAAGCTTTAGACAAAAACTATTGAATCCATGACACAAACTTCAGCTTCTCATGTGCCGAAGTTTTTTAGAAATATACTAAAAAACTTCAGCTCAATTGGGCCGATGTTTTTTGAAAAAGCTTTAGGACAAAAACTTTTGAATCCAATACAAAAACTTCAGCTTTTCAGTTGCCGAAGTTTTCAGAAATACACTATAAAACTTCAGCACATTGGGCCGAAGTTTTTTGCATTTTCTAGCTACTTTTTGTTATTTATCACGTATAACAACTACTTTTTGTGGCCTTATTTTTTACTATTTTTTATTGCATTTACCAACTACTAGCATTTACCACTTACTTCTTTTGCCAACTACTTATGTCTTTACATTCAATTTCTCTGAACAAAAACTGGTAACAATTGCTCTTCAGGCATAGAGATATTAAAACCAAACCAAACCAATTAAGTCGATTTTTTCTCGATTCGGTTTATGTCTGTTTTTCGATTTTTTCGGTTATTTGTCGGTTTTTTCTTAAATATAAGACATACACTACCAAACACATATTCTGGAGACCACATTTTCAACGTAACACAATCTAATCAATTGCCCTTTGAGAAATCTATTATTTACCAAGTTATATTGATGATAATTGAATCAAATAGTGATGAATAATTTAAGGACTCAATTAAAAATATATTATTTTTAACATGAAATGGATTCTTACACTTAAAAAAAGAAAACTACCACTCAAACTAGAATATAAAGGTAAAGAACTATACTAAAAGTGCAAACTATTAACATTTACCATTAAATTTTTGAAACTTTATATAAAAAAATACATATATATAGGTGTAATAAAAATTTGAAATAGTTACTCCTATAGTCGGTTTGGTTCGATTTTTTTCTGATTAAAACCAAAACCAAACCAAATTTGATCGGTTTTTAAAATTCAAACCCAAAACCAAACCAAACCAAAAAGTATCGGTTTTTTTGGTCGGTTTGGTTTGGTTTTCGGTTTGGTTCGATTTTTTGAGTTTTTATGAACACCCCTAATCCTAACTACAAAACCACCAAATCCAAACATCAACTTCACTTAGTCTTAAAGTTACATTCAAGCTCTAAATCAACTCATTGAAAATACGAACGAAACGAAATCCAAAGAAAATTGCAAACCCATGTGAAATTCACATCAACAGAATGCATTCAGGAAAGGTAGCACAAATTCATTCACACAATAGCAAACAATAACAGATTTAAGGCATAAGAGTTAGAAATGGACCTCAAATGTATTTTGCCAAATGAAATCTGAAATATTGCCTCCCAATTCCTTGAGCTATGAACAGGACCCGGGATCGAAACTCGACGGACAATGGTGACCTCGGTCTCAATCAAACTTTTTGCAATAGAAATCTGATATCGAAAAGGAAAGAGATGGAAACATTTTTCTGTTTCTGATTTTTCAAATGGAAAATAAAACTTGAACCAAAAAAACTAAACTCAAACTATTTCATTTTTCCATTCCAAGTCTATCCCGTTTTCTCTTTTTTTTCGTTCGCTGCCTCTGTTTCTCTGTTGTTTCAGCGTGTTTTTGAATTCCTAACTGATGGAGGAATGGCTGTGAGGTGAGAACTTTTCAGAGATGTGTGATAGAGGTGGCCGATTTTGGTGGGGGGTGCTTTTGCCGGCGGCTGTGAGGGTTCAGAGGGGTAGGGCAGGCGGCTCTCTTTAGGTTGGAGATGGCTTTTCCTGTTGTTCTCTTGGTTGAGAGTGACGACAGTAGATGGGGTGGTGAAGGGGGAGAACGACGACTATAGAGGATGGTTGGCGGCAGAGGCAGAATGGAGGTGGAGGGTGGTGCGGCGACGGCTGGAGGTGTTGGGGTGGCCGGCGGCTGCTTCCCTTCTTCCATGATTAGGGTTCGGGGGTTAGTGAAGGTGAAGGGAGAATTAGGGTTCCTATCCTCTATAATCTGATGTAAAAATTGCATGGGGCGCCCTACCTATAGCCGCTTTGTCTTTCTGTTTGCACCCGTACCCATTTTTTTGTTAAAAGCCATTTAAAAAGACTATTTTTCCCTTCTTTATTAAAAGAGTACTTTCTCTCCAGGTGTTGAAGTTTTAAATGATCTTTTTGATAATGTCCTGATGTTATTATTTGTATCTTTTACTTTCTTTGGACAAATGACTCCTAAAGCACCTAAAGATCCTAAAGCACCTAAAGATCCTAAAGAAGCTAAAGAAGGCAAAGCACCTAAAAAACCTAGACTACCTATAGTAGCCCCAGGTCCTTATGTCCCTGAGCCTCCACCTACAAGACCAGGACAAAAATATTTTGAGTTTACAGAATGGTTTAACTCTAAGGGTTACTGGAAGGGGAACCATGATTTGAAGAGTTTAATTGCAACTTTCTTGACTCCTGCACAACATGATAAGCTTAGTAATGGTCCATTTAAACACATTATTGCTATGGAGAATTTCAAATGCAGCATGAAGTTGGTTCATTGTCCGTGTCTTTCTCGAATATTCACGAATGATCGAGACTCCATTAGTTTCAAGATTTTTGGGCATGATGTTTCCTTCACCCTTGAAGACTTTCACATTATGTGTGGTTTGCGGATCACAGCACATAATATTGAAAAACCATTTAATCGAGAGTGCACTATTCTGAAGCGCTATTTTGGTAAGTCCAAGAGTGTGTATCTGAAGGATATTCGAAGTTTTATGACTCGCAATGTAATTCCAACGAATGCTGTGAATCATGCACACGTATGCGAGAGTGATGATGATGCAGTTAGGCTTATGGAAATTCTTATTGTAGAGTCTATTCTGTTTGGGAAAAATACCAATTCATGTGTGAATGAGGAGTATGCATCTATCGTTGAAGACGAGAAGGTTTCTGCTGAATATCCTTGGGGTAATGTGGCTTATGAGAAGCTCATTTATTCACTGAAACATGCATTGGAAAAGCAGAACAAACATCATGCAACTGAGTATAAACTTACTGGATTTCCATATCCGTTATGTGTTTGGTTCTATGAGCGCTTCCCAGATGTTCGGAAGAAGTATGTAGCAGAGGATGAGTACCTTGATATGCCTCAGGTCCCCAGGATGTTACGTTATGTATGCGTGGGAGAGCCTAAATTTCCCGAACTTTATTATATGTTCAAAACTCATGAAGTAAGTTACTTTTTTTAATTTTTGTCTTTGTGTTAATATGCTGATGTATTAGTTTTTTTCTTCTCATAATATACTTTTTTGCATTAAACAGAGATATCGCGACTTTAGGGTATTGGATATAATTCCTACAGAAGAGGAATTGAATTCAATGCCTTTAATTGGGAAATTACCGTGCAACCGGATTCGTTCAAATCTAGTTAATGCAGTTCCTTCAACTGGTAAATCACCACTTACTTTGAGTCGATCAAAAGAATTGAATCGAACTCCTGTCATTGGTAAAGCACCACCTACAAAGAGTCGATCAAAAGAAGCGAATCAAACTCATGACATTGGTGATTCACCACGTAGTCGGAATCAACCAAAAGAACCGAATCAAACTCCTTTTATTGGCGAAGCATCTCGTACCAAGAGTCGTTCTACCTCGTCTACATCTGACTTTGATGAAGATGAATTACTTGATAAAATATGCTCTGTAAGTTTTGATCTGAAGTTTTTTGGGTTTGTTTTTGTAAAAGTACAACATGTTTTTTGAGCTGAAGTTTTCTTCTATATCTGAATTTTTGTTGTGTATCCATTGTAGAGGTTAACGACGGAGGTTCAAATGCAAAATGAAAAAGAAAGAAGCACAATCGTGAACGAAGTTTTTGATAAGTTTAAAAAGGAGGAGCGAACTGCTATTGTGGATGCGGTTTTTGTAAAAGTGAAGGTAAGCTAATTTATGGAGAAGTCTTTTTATTTGTGCTGATTTTATTTCAGATTAATCATTGTTAGTAATTTTTTTCTAGGAATATTTCGATGAGAAGTTTGAACAGTTGTTTACGATTGTCAACAAATCAAATGGAATGGATCGAGAATATGACAGGATGAATGATTGTTGCGAAGATCCATCGGCTTTTGAAGGCGATCAAAATGTTCAAGAACAAGTTGAAGAGCAACGTTACAGTGCTGATAGATTGAGCAGATATGTAAATGATGAAGCACATTTATCAACTGAAAATATTGGAAGCGAGGAAGGTGCACATAATCAAGTTGTTGAGACTGAAGAACATACTGCTCATGATGCATTGCGTAAAGTCGCAGATGATAATGCTACACATAATGAAGCGGCTGTTGAAGGCGTTGAACTTGTTCAACAACAAGGTGGAGAGGAACAATTGAATGTTTGTAGACAGAGTAAAGGTGGAGAGAAAGGTGCAGATGATCAAGTTGTTGGCACTGAAAAACATGCACCGAGTTGTGCTTCGAAAAGTGATCAAGCACTTGTTGGTACTTTAAATCTGAAAGACGATCGGTATGCAGGAGTAATAGCGATTTGCAATGAACTTCTAGGTGGTGCTACACAGGAAATTGTTACTACAGGTACAAAGTACAAAGCATGTTTTTTGGTGAATATTTTGGTTTTGTAACTGGTGAACTTTCAGCTATAGAGCTGAATTTTTTTTTATAACTGTCGAACTTCAGCTCTAGAGCTGATGTTTTTTTTATAACTGTCGAACTTCAGCTCTAGAGCTGAAGTTTTTTTTATAACTGTCGAACTTCAGCTCTAGAGCTGAAGTTTTTTTTGTAACTGTTGAAGTTTTTGTTTGTGACTGGCTAACTTCAGCTTTCTTAGAGTTGAAGTTTTAACTGTTTTTTTTTTATAATATCCTGTAGTGAAATTTTCACTACAGGTATAAATTTTTTCTATGTTTTATATATAGAAAAACTAGTTGATCTATTCCCCCTCTTTTATGAATATGCAGTGGAAGTTGAAACTAGTTGTGGTTCAATTGCCACAACTCAAAAATTCTCTGGTGATGCTCAATTGAGTTTGAGAAAAACCTTCCAGAGAATACTGCAATGGTCGTCAACGTTGGTTCAGAATTGAATGATGCTGGAAATGCTGATATTGAGAAAGGCATGCAGCCTGGGGAAACCACAGCGGAAGACAAAAATAAAGGTATTCTATAGATCATGAATTTATTATATTTGATCGAAGTATATTTTTTACATTTTGAAATTTTACATATTTTATTTTCTTTTTTATGTTTTTGAATGATTTTTCAGAATTACTGGAGGCAGGTCGAAAAGAATTGGGTGAGATTCTGCAGCAATATGAAAAAGGAGAAATACATTTATTCACACCTGTTGACTCACAGACAGGTGTGAAGTGTGTTGGTATTATTTTATAAAATTTAGTCAGTATTATTTATTAATTTTTTTTGCATGAAGATACAGGATCTGTTGGAATGAAAACACCATCTGTGTCGCAACACTTAGACCAAGTAATTATTTTCTGCAATTCGATTACTGGCTTTTTTTTTGCCTAATGTGTGTTCTCTATCAGTTTTATTTATGTTTATATTTTTTTTGCTTTTGCAGATCTCATCTGATGCATCGGAACTGCTTCCAAAACCTAAGAGAAGGAAGATTTCTAGTTCTCCTATGTGTGACACCAGTGATATCCCCAACTTCAATTTATGTTCATTTTCACTTGGTAGTACACAAGGTGCTGATTCAGAAGGTAATTCTGCTGCTGTTGTTGTTCGTGAAGAGACAGAAGAACGTCGTGAACAGCAGGGAATTGGTCAAGCATCTGCCACGATGGCTGTTATTTCCCCCCTTGCTGCTGAATAACAACAGTTAGTTATGACGGAACAGCAGGAAGAGCAAGCAAAAGGAAAACGAGATAAAAAAGGGAAAAGGATGCGTATGGAGAGTATTTGGTTGAGATACTCCTTATGTAGTTTATAAGAAAAAGCAAAGGGGGCAAGATTGGATAGTAGGAAAGAATAGAAGAAGGTGTCCCTTCCATTATGTTTATCAAGACAGCGGATTGATGCAAAGATTTAAAGAGTGGTTGGAGATGGATGCCAGTGAATATGATTCCAATAGATTCAAATTAGCTGGACTTGATATTCCAAAATTATTTTTTACCGAGCTTATGGATCCTGACTCTGATCTTGCGGATGAAGTAAGTTATTAAGTTTGTTTTTTGAATTGGTTTTCAACTGTATTTCCCAAAAGTTCAGCTTATTTTTTGTAATATAGCTTTATTCATAGTAAACTGCTGAAGTTTTTTAGCTTATTTGCTAAAACTGAATATGCTTAAGTTTTTGTCATGCTGTTTTGTAGTTGTGTAATGTGTTTTTTCTAAACTTCATAGTGGTAATTTCACATGTTATCATTTATCGTTGTCCATTTGCAGCATATTGATGTGGGCGTATATTACTTGCGCAAAAAATATTGCTACCACCTTCCACGTTATACAAAATCAAGATGTGCAGTAACAGATTTACTTTTTGATCAGTATATGACTATCCTGGATTGTATTCATCCTTCCGAAGAAAAGTTGAAGATAATTGACAAAAGAAAGCAAAAAAGAATGGAGGTTCTTAAGAGCAAATCAAAGAGAAAGAGGATATCCAAAGAACAGCTTGAAAAAGAAGAAGAAGAAGCGGTTATTAAGCCACTTACGGACTTTTGTTGGTATGAGGAAGAATCAACGAATGAAAAGGTGGCTAACTACGTAAAAGGCCTCGACCTTTCCTGTGGTATCTCATGGGCATCTGCCAAAAAAGTATTCTTTCCATTCGACTTAAGCCAAGGAAGGGCCAGATATCTACGCACTACTTTTTTGGAATTCTGGACTTTGAAGATAAATTTATATATGTGTATGATTCCATGGGCAATGCAACATACAAGCGTGCCATTGAACATGTCAAAATTTATGCCCGGTTGATTCCACACTGTCTCAAATGCTTGAATTTTGGGGAACATAATAAATTTTATGGGGACAGTCTTGTGGAAAAAATTCAAATTAAGTGGATGCACACACCGGAACAGACTAACAAGTACGTGTTTCACATATGTTTTACCATGCATCTTATGTTTATTATTTTTTTCCCTTGTGTTAACTATTCTTTAATTTCTTTTTCATGTGTTTTTTGCAGTGTTGATTGTGGTATATTTGCTCTTAAGTTTATGGATATGCAGTTGATGGGAGAAGATGTCTTCAATTTTGATCAAAGTCAAACATTGGCATTCAGGAGAGAATTGGCTACCAATCTTTGGACTCATGGAAAGTGGAAAATAGATAGCGGCTATGAAACTCCAGAAGAACGAGAAGGATATGATTATGGAGATTTTGAAGAGTCTCTGTGTGAATTTTTTGAATAGAGGATTGGTTGTACATAATTTGGATTTTGTGAATATAAGTTCACTTTTGTGTCATACAAATATGTTTGTGTCTTTTATCATGAATTTTAAGTACATTTTTTGTTTGAAAAAACTTAAGCATGACTTCTGCTTTTTGAGCTGAAGTTATGTTTAAAAGTCATAAGAAAACTATTTAATCCAACACAAAAACTTCAGCTTATCAGGTGCTGAAATTTTTGGAAATATACTAAAAAACTTCAGGACATTCGGCCGAAGTTTCTTAAAAAAGCTTTAAGACAAAAACTACTAAATCCAACACAAAAACTTCTGCTTATCAGGTGCTGAAGTTTTTGGAAATATACTAAAAAACTTCAGGACTTTCGGCCGAAGTTTTTTGAAAAAGCTTTAGTACAAAAACTATGGAATCCATACACAACTTCAGCTTTTCAGGTGCCGAAGTTTTTAGAAATATACTAAAAAAGTTCAGCACATTTGGGCCGAAGTTATTTGGAAAAGCTTTAGGACAAAAACTATTGAATCCATGACACAAACTTCAGCTTCTCATGTGCCGAAGTTTTTAGAAATATACTAAAAAACTTCAGCTCATTGGGCCGATGTTTTTTGAAAAAGCTTTAGGACAAAAACTTTTGAATCCAATACAAAAACTTCAGCTTTTCAGTTGCCGAAGTTTTCAGAAATACACTATAAAACTTCAGCACATTGGGCCGAAGTTTTTTGCATTTTCTAGCTACTTTTTGTTATTTATCACGTATATCAACTTATTTTTGTGGCCTTATTTTTTTACTATTTTTTTTATTGCATTTACCAACTACTAGCATTTACCACTTACTTCTTTTGCCAACTACTTATGTTCTTACATTCAATTTCTCTGAACAAAAAACTGGTAACAATCTCTTCAGCATTTATAGATATTAAATTGATTAGCTGCATTCTTTGGCTATATTAACAATCTCTTCACTTGAAAATTTCATAGCCATCCATAGACTTCTATCAGATTTCTTTAAATTTGTATTCAAAGAAAAACAAGGAAATGTTGGCTAAGACATGCTTATTGGGTGTAGCAGGGAGTTCGTGGGAAGCAAAGATAGTGAAGGATAAGTCGAAATACTTCATATGTGAAGGGGAGTGGCCAAATCAAATACTCAAGCACCAGGACAATTTGCTCTTTTTACTAGTTGATAAATCTAACTTTTAGGAAAAAGAGCAAATTTCCTGGTGCTCGAGTTTTTGATGTGGCCAGTCTCCGTCACATATGAAGTATTTTGGACTTCTGCTTCACTATCTTTACTTCCCACGAATTCCCAGATGCACACCAGTAAGCATGTCTTTGCCAACATTTTTTTATTTTTTTCTTATGAAAGTAGACGGTAGTTGCTAAAAAATTATAGTACTAAACTTCGTCAACCTGTGTCTGATAGACAACTCATTGGTGGAGGACATAGTGAAGTTTCATGGAATGTGGTGAAGAAAACCAAGAAGAGCAACTATGACATTACTATGGAGAATATGAAGACACTCTGTCAATTTTTTGAATAGAGAATAACTTGTAAACAAAGAACTAATTTTTTCTTTTTTTTCCAATGTCACGACCCGGATTTCCCAACCTTTCCATCACTAGCAATTATCTTTAACAGTTTATAACATCAATATAGAACATAAAGTCTAATAAGAACAATAGCGGAAGTCTGTCTTAAAAATGATAAATTTAAAACGCGGAATAGTCAAAACAACCTCTACCCAAGATTTGGTGTCACATTACTCACGAACCACTAAGAATAAACTAAATACAAAGGTCTGAAAGAAATATAACAGCTGTCTGTCTCGAAACAATGAGGCAACAGTCAAAAGAAAACATAAAGAAGAGACGCCGGGCCTGCGGACGCCTGCAAGGCTACCTCAGTCTCGTGAATATGAATCGCCTGCTTCCGAACTACTGCTGCTGTTGTTCCTCAAAACCTGGACCTGTGCAAAAATGCACAGAAGTGTAGCATCAGCACAACCGACCCCATGTGCTGGTAAGTGTCTAACCTAACCCCGCGAAGTAGTGACGAGGCTAGACTGGACACCACATAAACCTGTGCAGTTATAGATATACAGCAGAAATCGAATACAAAGCAATTACCAACATGGGAGGGGAAACATGCTATGGGGAGTTACAATAATAACAATAATCCAAAGTAACAACTAAAACAACTTAGGTTCGCAGTGAACAAGGAATCAATACTCAAATGTAAACACATAGCCTCAATAATTGTTGCGGCGTGCAACCCGCTCCATAATTACCATTGTTGCGGCGTTCAACACACTCCACAATATCATTGTTGCGGCGTGCAACCCGACCCATATCATTTATCATATATCATTGTTGCGGCGCGCAACCCGATCCGCATATATTATTGTTGCGGCGTGCAACCCGATCCTCAACATCATTCTTGCGGCGTGCAACCCGATCCTCAATATCATTTAACAGTCTGACTTCCCAAACAACACTCACAATTAAGGGGCACAAAATAAGCAAATATTTGACAAACATCCCGGCAAGGGAAAGAATTCAACAAGTTCAACCAAACGTCCCGGCGAGGGAATAATCAACAACGCTTTCTCTTTCTTACTTTCCTTATCTTTTAATTCACTTTACTATTTTGAGCCAACGCTCCAAAGAATCAAATCATTTCGTATACTTTCAATATTCGTATCAAAATTCGAGCCAATGCTCCCAGGAATTAAGTGATCATATTACTGTTCACATGTTATTCACAACAACTAGGAATCCTCCAATAAACACGGAGTTCACAGCCAAATCATGATAATCACATTATAAGGACTCACGGTCATGCTAGACACCAATGTATAGATACTCGTCACCATGCCTATACATCGTACTCGAACACATAGCAATTAGCAACAAGACTCAACTCCTATTCCCTCAAGCTAGGGTTAAATCAAACACTTACCTCAAAGCCTTGAAATCCACTTAATCCTCAACTATTGCTTTACCTCGCGGTTCCACCTCCAATTCGCTCGAATCTAATCACAAATTGCTTAATTACTTTAATAAACACTATATGAAACAATTTGAATGCATAAAAATGAATTTCCCAAGTTTTTTCCCAAAAATTCCAAAAACGCCCTCGGGCCCACGTGGTCAAAACTCGAGGTTCGAACCAAAATCCGGTTACCCATTCCCCCACGAGTTCAAATATATAATTTGTTTTGAAATCGGACCTCAAATCGAGGTCCAACTCCCCAATTTATGGAAAATCTAGGTTCTACCCAAATACCCCAATTTCACCCATGAAAATCCTTGATTTCAAGTGGAAAACATGTTTAATGATGTTAAAAGTTGAAAAAATTGAGTAAAAATCAACTTACAAATGATTTGGGATGAAGTTTGCTCTTGAAAAATCGCCTATGGT
>NW_017677512.1:0-2755 GCF_001879085.1 Nicotiana attenuata
TGATTCCACTACTGCCACTTCTCTTCTTCTCTTGCCCAACACGTCCTCCGGTGCCGCTTTGAATGGCCTGCGTGGTTGCTTTGAGTGCTGAGTAGCTCATAATTTTGTTGGACTTGAGACCCTCTTCTACCATGCTTCCCATCTTTACAACTTCGTTGAAAGTTTTCCCCACAGCGGACACCAGATGGCCATAGTAGGTTGGCTCTAAAGCCTGAAGGAAATAATCCACCATCTCATTCTCTTTCATCGGGGGATCAACCCTTGCTGCTTGCTCTCTCCAACGGAAACCGTATTCTCTAAAGCTTTCTCCGGGCTTTTTCTCGATTTTGGTCAGTGACAGACGGTCCGGGACAATTTTGAGATTGTACTGAAAATGACATGCAAAAGCTTGAGCTAAGTCATCCCAGGTGTACCACCGAGCATGATCTTGTCTTGTGTACCACTCCAACGCCGCTCCACTTAAGCTTTGACTAAAGTAGGCCATTAATAGCTCATCTTTTCCTCCGGCTCCCCTCATCTTGCTGCAGAAACCTCTCAGGTGGGCCACCGGATCACCATGGCCATCATACAGGTCGAACTTGGGCAATTTGAATCCTGCTGGCAACTGGACGTCGGGAACAAGCACAAGTCTTTATAAGCCACACTCACTTGACCCCCGAGTCCTTGCATATTTCTGAAGGACTGCTCTAAACTTTTGACTTTTCGTATCATCTCCTCTTGTTCCGGGTTTTTGGGAGGTTTCTCTTCTTCAGCTGAGAGATTAAAATGGGGAGTGTAAGAGCATGGTTCTGGGGGTTTGAAGGTGGGTTCGGGTGGGTAATAGTGGTTTTCCTGGGTTTGGAACAGAGGTTCACTTGAGGATCTGTGTAATGCGGTGGGTGGAGGAGCCACGAATACTGGGGCGATTGGTGGTGGGGGACATGGAATTGGCTTGGAGGGTGGTAGTGGTGGTGTCTGAGAGGTGGTTCCATAATATTGCTGGTGAGTAGGATATGAGTTCGCTGTGGGAGGATCTTGGGGTTGAGTTGGTGGTGGGAGGTAATTGGGATTGGCAGGATAGGCTGGTGGGGGATGTCCCTTCGACCAGGCCTGGTACATTTCGGCCATCTGCTGCTTTAACTTATACATCTCCTCTCTCATTGTATTCACATCCATTGCCTCCTCCTCTCTGGATGGGTCAACGATGCTTGCTTCTATATCTTGATTGGCCATTTTCGACTTGTCTTTGGAGCGGGTGTTGTAAGGGTGGGTTGCCAGAATGCCAGTCAGCTTATCACCTGCCTGGACTCATCAACAACAACTTGTTAGCGGTTAGGGCATTAACAAATAGATAACCGCACATTGATGGATGGATGCACCTAAGCAATCAAACGTTGCTATTATGTCGCTGTTCAATCACATGCGTCATCCCGACTTTTATTTCCTTCTCTTGCCAATTAGTTCCTACTCTTATCTTTCCCTTTTCACTTTGTTTTTCTCTCCCTCTTTTGGATTCTCTTTCCTTTGGTTTTTCCCTTATTTGTATCATTCCTTTTAGTTTTCCTTTGATTTATTTAGAAATGGTCGAATCCTATGGAGATTGCCTACGTATCACGACCCCGCGTGAATCAGACCAAGCGTAGTTCGCGAAGAATAAATGTAAAGTAAAAGCAGAATATTTTTGGGAATTTTCAAGTTTATTGATAGCAACTACGTCTATTACAAAGACTCAAGACAGACTCTGATGCAAAAAGAACTACAGACTCCACATCCCTATCCTGAACGAAGTACAGACTCAATCAACTGACTGTCTTTTAACAAAAGGGAAATACAGACTCCGACAAAAAGAAATACAAGCCCAAGTGACCTAACTCCATGAAATACAGACTCAAAAGGTAAACTCTAGCAGACTCACAGACAACTATGAATACATTAAAGCTCCTGGTGCCCGCGGGACATCGTTCGGTCTCGCCGCGGGCCTATATGCAAGTTCCCCTTGGAGTCTGTCTAAGTCATTCATTATCTGCTTCACAAATATCATGACTGACGCAAAGAAGGTGGTACGGGTCATGTTCTCGCACATCTGGCATTTCCGGGTAATAGAATGAGCAACGGTTAAGATTCTCTCTCGGACTCTTCCTTTCTCTTGAAGCAACCGCCCTATCTGCTGGGCCCTAGCCTCCAAAGTCTGCTCAAACGCCTGGCTTTGTTCTCGAAGTTGTTGCAAGTCCATTTCTAGCTGTGCTAATGCCCTATAACAGTGTTCTCTCTCGACTTTGAAGTCCTTTGCCTATTTAATCATTCGGTTTTCTGCGGCAGTGGCCTTTTCCTTTAATCTTGCGACCTTATTGTCATATTCTTCTTTTAACTGCTTAACCATGCGAGCCCGTTCTTCTGCATTTTTAGCCAACTGTCTCCGGACCCCAACTAATTCCTTTTCTGCTTTGTCGAGGTCAAAACTGTAATCATTTACCTTTTGCCTTAGATTTGCTATAAGCTTTGTATCTTTGGCACTTCTGACGGGGTTGTCGGCCTCTAGCTTCATCTTTTGGATTTGGGCTCGTAAACTTCATTCTCTTTGGCCAATCTTTTCTCTCACCTTCATCAGCCGCGGCTTGCAAGCTATTTTCAAATCGGAGGTCTTGGACCTGTTTTTCCAACGCTCCTATGCGGGCCCTGTACTCATTTTATTTAGCTAACCAAGCCCACTGTTCTTGTGATGAATCAACAAATTCCTGGATGTGAGGTCTTTTGGCCGGTCTTCCGAATGCAACGT
>NW_017677512.1:5924-17864 GCF_001879085.1 Nicotiana attenuata
CTAAATGTACGTACCATTTATTGAGGGCCCCGCAATTTGCATTTTTATTTGGGTGAGGCTCATCTCATCATTTTTATTTAAAGGCTACTCTTAAGGTGGCTACAATTTTCTACTCACTTTGTCTCTAAAATAAAGTAACAGAAGACAAAACCTAATTAATTAATCATGCTGTAAATTTTTTAACATTAATCGCGAGTCTTGCATTTACTCCTAATTCAGCAATTCTGGGCTTCAGTGTAGATTGAAGCAACCAGCGAGCCCAGTTGGGTTAATTTTTGAATCCGCCTGGTTTTGCTTGTTGTTATTACCTTTGGGCCCAATTTGAATTAAAAAGGCCATGGCCTGGGTACTTCCAGTTGGCTAATATGGGCCCAAACCTCCAGTTCTTACTAATCATAAATCTATTTTTTTTTACACCATTACAATGAAGTCCAGACTACTTGATTTCACAGATAGTCACGAGTAAATCAGTTTATTCAATCAATCCAGTTAATGATGCACGTAATTTTCAATTAAACTACTGGTTTCAACAACCAACATGCGATTGGTGACATTCATGACTAGCGTGACGACAAGCACATTTAGCTCTGAGATTAAAATCGAAACAAGCTGCTTTCTAAATCAAATATAGATCAAAATCAGTCCAGATTTTCTACTTTTAACCAAGGGCTATACTGAACAGGTACTAAACTATTCAAAATCTACAGCTGATAATCACAATTAATAGTCCAAACAGTCCAAAGTCCAGATTATACACTCCAAGGTCTGCATATATACAAATCGATTTTACACTATATGGCGCGATTAGATCTAACGCCTATTTTTACTACTAACACACCACAGTCCCAGCAGCATACTTCAGGATCAAACAGATGAATATTTGTATCCCATTTCAAGCTTAGAGTTACAGCAGGGCAGATTCAAACGTGTACCTGGTAAATGCAAATAAGAAAAGGAAAAGATCAGCAGCAGTGACGGTTTTCAACAGCAGCCCAGGAATGAGTTAAAACCCAGTAACAGCTCAATCGACACAGCAAGTTCAGGAAGGGTTCGAGACTCCAGTGATAGACCAACACAGCAACAACTTTGAGCACCAATGCAACCCAAGATTAAATTGACTACTCAAAATCGATTTATAGCAACTCAAAATAAACCTCAGTGACTATCTTTGCAGCAACTCAAATGTAGAGCAGTACACTCCTAAACAACAGCTTGTTTCTGATCCTAATGCCAATATATATTAGTATTATTCTGAAGGAATCTTAGGTTTCCATGAAACTTTTTATCATGCCTTTTGAGAGGGGGTTTAGATGACGGCTCCTAGAACTTCCTAATCAAGGCAAATGAATGCCTATTTATAGGTGAACTTAGGGTCCAATTTCAGATTTTCCTTTTTCCCCTTAGTCCCTATTCTAATTTCAGTGTTTACCCTTTATTTTCTGACTTGTTACACAAGTAACTACCCTAAGTTTATTAAAACCTACACTATAGTCCATCCTAGAAGGTTCTATACTTATTACAATCCCTATTCTATCCTTACCCCCCTTCAAAAATTACCAAATCTAATAAAAGTGCCCTTTTCCCATGCCTAAACTACCCTTTGAACCTCCTGAAATTACTGGCCGGACCAAAACCCTTTTACTGTAATTGCTGGTCACTATCTTGTTCAGCTATAGCCAAAAGATCCCACCAAATTGAATTTTTGCACAATTAACCAATCGTGAAATCCAACCTAACCATGAACTACAAATTGCAGTGACCACTCATGAATCAACTAACTAAACTAAACAAAAATTAGACCTACTGGAATAAATTTAAACCAAACATGAAGACTGATAACAGTACCTCCACGAAGATCATTAACAAATCATAAAACTTAATTAAACCCTAAACATGGAACTGTTAATACGATTACTAATTAAACTGATTAAACTGATTAATGCTAACTAACAGCAACTACAAGAGATTACTAATCAATTGAAATCCAAACAAAGCTCAAATCGTAAACTAAACTTAGAACAGATACGGAACTCCAAAATAAGAATCAAAAATAGAAGTAATCAGCAAACTTACTGAATCAGAGCATTTGACTGACCATGGGGAAACTCTGACCGGCCATTTGTTTGAATCCTCCGGGATTCTTGACACGTAACATCCCTAATCGTGTGTTTTCAAAAGAACACACACGATTAGGGAAATTACGGTCCAAAATCCCCAAGATTTTCTGAGCTAGGGTTCTGCCAGTCTAAGATCTAAAATTCGAGAAGCTCTGGCAATATTCGAAAGATTCTGGTTAGGGATTAATGATGAGGGAGGGATGAGGGACATATGGTACGAATTTGGGCCAGTTTGGGTGAGTTTGTGACTTGGCCGGAAACTTCGATGGAATATTCGACGAGATTGGCTATGATTCGAGGGGAGCTGAGGGCATGGTTGGACAGGGGGAGACGAGGGGAGTCAGTGGTGTATTTTTGTGGTCATCGGAGCATCGCCGCCGCCGGCGGCGATTTCCGGCCGGCGGCGCCAGGGCGGAGGACGGCGGAGGAAGGCGGGGGAACAGTGGCATTACAGGGTACGAGGAAGATGAATTGTGTTTTGATTTTTTCTTTATAATTCGGACAGTTTTATTTCATTTTGAGAGTCAATCGTGGCCACTGGATTTGGGGAGATGGATGGTCGTGATTAAACGACGTCAAAACGACGTCGTTTTGATCATGAGGCAATTGGACCGGGCAGGGCGTTTGGGCTTGGACGTGGGAATTTTGTTTGGGCTAACTGATTTTGGCCCAAATTTGGTCTCCAATTAAGACCATTTTTAATTTTTCTTTTCCCCTTTTTTTGGTATTTTTGTATTTATTTATTTTTCTGATTTTATAAAATGCTAAAACAAAGCGAAGACCTAATTACACTATTTAACTCCTAAAATTACTTGTAACTCTATTTAAAAACAAATGCAATAATTAGTAATGCAATGAACTATTTTCTTGCAATTTTCTTTACATTTTATTCTAAAACTAATTAATACTAAAATTGTGAAATTAAATCCCTAAATGCCAATGCATATTTTGGTATTTTTATATGGATTAAAATGCACAAATAACAATGCAACAATTACCAAAGAATGCCACAAAATTCACAAAAATTATAAAATACTAGAAAAATTATTTTGTTTGAAATTTTGGGAATTATTGCTTAGGGCAAAAATCACGTGCTCACAATAATATGGTAACTTCATGGATTCTGAATTCTCTTTCCAAAGAAATTGCAGATAGTGTGGAATATGCGAGTGATGTTGTTGAGTTGTGGAAGGAGCTGGAGGATTGCTATGAACAAACCAATGGAGTTTGTATCAATGATCTCTCCCAGGGAGCCCTTGACATAACTGCTATTATACTAAGCTGAAAAAGCTACGGGAAGAGTTGAATACTCTAAATAAGAGGACTCAATGTAGCTGCCTTTATAATTGTGGCACAAAGGAAAGCATGTACAAAACTGAACAAGATAGGAGATTGATACAATTTCTCATGGGACTCAATGAAGTGTACACTATAGTTCGAGGGAGTATTCTTATGATGAATCCACTGCCTACGTTGGCTCAAGCCTTCTCCTTACTTATCCAGGATGAAAAGCAAAGGGAGATCAAGCCAAATCATCAGTTGTCGATTTAGTCCACCTCTTTGAATGTGAGAAATTCAGGACCAAGTCCTTTTAGAACAAATTTCTCACCAAGTTACAACTATTCTGGGAATAACAGAGGTCGTCCTATGTGTGATTTTTGTAAGAGGCCAGGCCATACTAGGGATAAGTGTTATAAGCTACACGGTTATCCACAGAATGGGCAGAATTCTAATCAAAATGCACGATACCCTCAGAATGCGCAGAACTCCAATCAAAACTTCAGACACAATAGAGGGAAGAGGATGGTAGCAAATGTACTGGGGATGTCACAAATGATGCAACGACAAGCAAGCCTGATGATTGTGATGCCCAAGATGAGAATCAGAATGTAAATCTGACTAAGGAGCAGTATGCACAACTTTTACTTCAGCATTTTCAACTTGGCAATGATGGAGAGAACTCAAGCAACTCAAATCCTACCAATGCTGTAAATTTTGCAGGTATTGTTGTTTGCACATCTTCTATTGATTTTGGTAAACTCTCATGTAGATACTTTGAATCAAAGATTGACACATGGATACTAGATTTAGAAGCCTCAAACCATATGACCTTTAACAAGTCCTTATTGTCTGACATCAAAACCCTACCTTATCCTTTATTAGTTGTTTTACCAAATGGTTATAAAGTGAAGGTGACAGAAATTGGAAATGTAAAACTTGCACCTAAGATTACTCTGTATAAAAGTATTTCACATTCCTTCATTCAAATTCAATTTTATTTCTGCATATTGGTTGAGCAAACACCTAAGGGGTATGACTTCTTTCACTCATAATACTTGCCTTCTGCAAGTCCCTTCACTGAAGAGGCATCTGGAGATTGGTAAAGTCAAGGATGGATTGTACCTACTCTGCTCTCAATGCCTGAGAAACAATAGTCTAGCTAACAACTCTGCTGTTTATTCTTCTACTTATTCCTGTGATGTAAATAGTCATCTTCTGAATAACCTGCATTCTCATTTATCTCCATTTGTAAATAGGTCATCCTTGAGTCATTTGTAGAATCATCAATGTTCAATTGTAAATAATCCATCCCTGAATAATAAGAGTCACTGTTCTGGTTTCAATTCCTACATGTTTCAAGTCAATGATGTTAATCTTCTATGGCATAACAGGCTAGGACATGTGCCTTTTGTAAAAATAAGGGGAATATCCTCCATACCAGCTTCTTTTCCCTTAAGTAACCCTTTGTTTGCTCAATTTGCCCTATGGCTAGACAAGCCAGGCTCCCCTTTCCTCAAAGAGTCAGTACTTCAACTAAAATCTTTGAACTTTTGCATGTGGATTTGTCGGGTCCTTACCATGAATGTACATGATAAATACAAATACTTAATTACTATGGTTGATGACTTTAGCAGGTCCACTTGGACTCATCTGCTAAAATGTAAAAGCAATGCCCTCCAAACTATCAAAGCTTTTGTTTCCTTAGTTGAAAACCAATACAAAACCTCCATCAAGTCCTTAAGATCTGATAATGGATTGGAATTTGTTAATACTGAAGCTGCCTTATTTTTTCAATCAAAAGGGATTGTCCACCAAAAGACTTGCCCTTACACACCACAACAAAATGGAGTGGTGGAAATGAAGCACAAATACCTTCTTAAAACGGCCAGAGCCTTATTGTTTCAGTCTAAGTTGCCTTTGAAGTATTGGGGGGAATGTATTCTAACAGCCACTTACATTATAAATAGATTACCTACCACATATCTCAAGAACAAGTCTCCTTTTGAAGTCTTATACAATAGAAGGCCAGATTACTCTCAGTTAAGAAGTTTTGGATGCTTATGTTTTCTAACAATACCAAAAATCCATAGAGATAAGTTTGAATCAAGGACAACACCACATATTTTATAGGCTATCCTTTTGGCACAAAAGGATACGAAGTGCTGAATTTAGCCACAAAGAAAATCCACATTTCCAGGGATGTAGTGTTTCATGAGTCTATTTTCCCCTTCGCTATTAGTTCTGAATCTTCCTTTTTCCCTTCAGCTCTTCATCCACTTCCTATTAGTCGCATGCTTGATACTAATATAGTGCCATCCTCAGAAGGTACTATGAGTGATCAAAGTAATGTAGGTAGTACATCCAATATAGTGTCACCTTCCTCTGCCAGTTCTTCTTCTGATCCTCTACCTTCTTCACCTGCACCAACCAATGCAGGCTCACCACCATCACAGAATGCAAATTTCCCACACACCACCAATTTACCTCCAACACAGCACACACCTAATCCAACTCCAAATTGAAGAAAGTCACTAAGATAACCCAAAACACGTGTGTACTTGAAAGATTACATATATTTCGTGCCTCGACCAACTTCTCATGAACATACAGACAGACATAACCCTACTGATTTCTCCCTGAATTCATTGTTCTCTAAACATCATTATATTTCTGCTAATACCTTGGTTTATGATAGTCAATCTTTGGTAAGTAGCATATGCAATGATAGTGAACCATCTTCATTTGAGGAAGCTGCTATCAACTCTGCTTGGATAGCAGCTTGGTTCAGGAATTTGAAGCCCTTTATGCCAATAATACATGGGACCTGTTACCTCTGCCTCATGAAAAAAGGCAACAGGATGTAGATAGGTGTATAAAGTAAAGCACAAAGCAGATGGAACCATTGAAAGGTTCAAGGCCATTTTAGTAGTGAAAGTCTACACACAACAAGTAGGAGTGGACTATACAGAAATATTTTCCCCGGTGGTGAAGATGACTACACTCTGGACACTTATTACTGTTGTAGTAAAAAGTGGGTGGAACATTCCAATTGGATGTAAACAATGCATTCCTTCATGGTGACTTGCTTGAAGAGGTGTACATGGAAGTCCCACCAGGACTTTTGGTGGATAGCAAAGGTTTGGTCCGTAAATTGAGTATATTTGTGTATGGTTTGAAACAGGCAAGCAGAACAATGGTATGAAAAATTAACTGAGGCATTGTGTTCAAGGGGATATGAACATTCTATGAATGAGTACTCATTGTTATTCAAGAGGAAGGGGGACTCGGTTGTATATGTAGCAGTTTATGTTGATGATGTTCTACTTAGAGGGACAGACCAATCAGAGATCGACCAGCTGAAAACTTTCTTACATAATAAATTCAAGATCAAATATCTGCGAAAGTTACACTATTTCTTAGGCTTGGAGGTTTTGTACATGGAAGATGGTGTTATTATCTCACAAAAGAAGTTTTTTCTTGACTTACTAAAGGGGTATGACTGGCTGGAGTACATTACTCTCACTTCACCCCTTGATCCCTATGTAAACTAAGAGCAAAAGAGGGGGTGCCTTTAACAGACCCCACTTACAACAGAAAGCTACTTGGAAAGCTGAACTTCCTCACAAACACAAGATTGGACATTGCTTTTAGTGTGCAACACCTTAGCCAGTTTATGCAGGACCCTAGGGAACCCCATTTGAAGGCTGCTTTCCATCTGTTGAGATACCTCATAGGTGATCCTACTCTAGGTGTGTTTATGCCTAATGATACAAACTGGTCCATCAAAGCCTATTGTGATTCTGATTAGGCAGCTTGCCCAAACTCAAGGAAATTTATTAGTGGCTATATTGTATTGTTGGGAGGTAGTCCTATCAGCTAGAAAACCAAGAAGCAAGAAGCAGAAGCTGAATACTGATCCTTGAGAAAAGTGGTTGGGGAGTTAGTTTGGTTGAAAAGATTACTTGATGAACTGATAGTTCCCTCTCATGCTCCTATTAGAGTATTTTGTGATAGCGAGTCAGCTTTACACACAGCAAGGAACCCAGTGTTTCATGAACGCACCGAACATATCGAAGTAGATTGCCACTTTGTTCAAAAGCAGATACAAGAAGGTCTGGTTTCCTTGCATTATATTGCCACCAACGACCAGCTTGCAGACATCCTTACCAAGGCACTCACAGGCATCAAACACTCTACTGTTTTGAGCAAGTTGGCTGTGCTTTCTCCACCTCCAACTTGAGGGGGGATATTGAGATTGTATTTATTCTTCTGTATACATTTTGTATGTTAGTTAAAGGTAGAGTTAGTTGGTTAGGATACATCTAGCATCAGTTAGTGGTCAAGGTGTACAGCTGTCACTCTCTCTGCGTGTATATATGTTACTGTACAGATTCAATACAATTGAGCTTCCTTCTTCATCAAAGGATTCTTCTTTTGCTTTCGTCTTCTTCCTCTCTCGCTCTCTCACAGGTACTTTTCAGAAGCTTCTAGATTCAGCCATTGGAGCTGAAATTGAGCTCGACTAAGCTAGTCTAAGTCACAACCTTGCCACCCCCTTTAGGGATTCGTCATCATTGAGGTTTGCCCCACCACATTCTCAAAGATGTGCGATTCTCCGAAACTCAGTTGACTATTGAGGTTTGCCCCATTATCGATTAAGGTTGCACGCGGAGTGACTCTTATACCATATGTAACAGTCCAGTCCACTAGTGATATTGTCCGCTTTGAATCTAGGCTCACACGACTTTAAAATGCGTCACTAAGTTTTAAGGCTTGTTACTTATATATATATATATATATATATATATATATATATATATATATATATATATATATATATATATATATATATAGCATCTCTTCCGTATTTTATCGATGTGGGATTTGCCTGGTGACAACTAAAAATCTCTATGAAATTAATGTAGTATATGTGATGTGCTGCCTGCGTTATTAAGACCCTTCATAAGTGAGATTAAAGGACAAATATGGATATTTAATGGGAAGTGAAAACCATTTATCACTTAACCCACTTTATGCATTAGAAGGAGAAACTATATCTGAAAATGACCAACTTCAACACATGTAATTAAAAACAGGCAAAAGGTTATTTGTAAGACCACAATGAATTATAGGTCAAAGACCTTCATAATACAGATTCGGCTTTTAAGAAATATTCTTCATTAACTGCTAAAAATTTGGTCTAGGCATATTCTTCATTTCTTGCAATTTTATCTTTACAACTTTATTTCAAGAAACAATCACACCAAACCGAACTTTAGAGTTTATCAACTTAGTACATTAAAAATATTTTACATGAACAAAATCGAAATAAAAGCACTTCACTTTCAAAAATTACCTCCACAAGTTATTCATCGAATTACAAAATGCTGTTAAGCTAACTATAAAATATTAGTAACTGTATGTTGGTTTTCTCAAGGAAGTATTCTCTAATCCCACAATAGAGTAACGGGGTTAGAGTATTACACTATGCATATATATGTGGAACGGATAAACTAGGTGTTAATTTTCTGCACACTATCCAGAAATGGGCGCATCCAATGAACTCCACAAATCAAGAATGCTAAAGTACTTGTTTAATTTGAAATTTCATATTTACCAACTGTTACTTGTCAGGTACATTGCACACCATGTCAGCTGACACTCCATCACTATATATCGGTTTAATTAATTATTTAAACAATATCACAACGGAACAGTCACAATACTTATAGCCCGTTTGACCAAGCTGCAAAAATCAGCTTATTTTGAGAAGTGTTTTTTCTTAAAATTGCTTTTCTCAAAAGTATTTTTGGTGAGAATCAGTTGTGTTCGACTAATTAATTTTAAAAACACTTCTGAGCAGTAATTAGTGTTTGGTCAAGCTTTTAAAAACTGCTTCTAGATATGTTTTTATCAAAAAGTGCTTTTGGAGAGAAACTACTTTTTTTGCTTCTCCAAAACTGCTTCTGCTTCTATTCAAAAGCACTTTTTTCATTCTAAAAGCTTGGCCAAACACTTTAAAATTTTGTAAAAATAACATTTTTGACTAAAAAAACACTTTTGGCCAAAAAAAAGTTGGGCCAAACAAGCTATTAATTTAACAGTGCAATTTCCTTAGTAATGGAACAATATTGCACTACGTTTTAACACATACGAATATGTGAAAAAGAAAATAGTTGAAGGATAGGTGGGAAAACATGGGAAAGCTAAAGACATTCTCAAAAGTGTCATATGCAGCGTTTAACATGTTCTATAATGCTCAAGAGATGCTGTTCATGAGGCATGTTAATTTTATCATAAATTCTAAGAGATAAATATTACTAACGCATTCGTATTTATAACAATATAATTATGTAAAAATTTGCTAGATTTATTCTATATATGGCTTTTCTTTTCAACTTTTTTTCTTTTCTTGTTTGCCGATTGGATGAGCCGTTAGTGGTGAAGAGGAAGAGGTCTACGAGCGAATATTACATCACCAAAAAAAATCATATATCTTTTTTTAAATTTCTTTATATGTGAACATCTGATTGAAAATTATATAATACAACAAAGTAGCAACTTTACCATTAAAGTTACGAGTTCTGCTGAATTCAGTAGCTTAGGCTTAGCTGATGTTTAAGACATACACTTTATATGATTAAATAATCTATCCAAAATCTAGTAAGCTAACGGGACGGATTTACATCATTAGTTACTTATGTCAATCGCTTTAATTCAGCTCCCGTATTTGAAATTTACTTAATATGTAAAATAATATATCTCAAATCCAATAAGCTATCATGTCATAGAACGTAAAATATATAAATTTTAAATTCGCTTCTAAATAAAATTATATTGTGTGATTCAAACACTTATAAGCTTGAAACTCTGAATCCATCTCACATACAAGGTCGATGCATGAATTCACGCGCCAAAAATACCTAGAGTTTTACATAGAAATTAAGAACATATAGATAAGACTATTAGGGGTCGTTTGGTTTGAATACAGTTTATGTCGAGATAAGTTAATGTTGGGATAAGTTATGTCGGAATTGTTGGGTTTTGGATGTGTTTAATTAATATATTAAATACTTAAAAGAGGATGAATGGGAAATGGAGGGAAATAAAATTTTTGAGTGAAATNTTTGAGTGAAATTTTAAGTTCCCCCCTTGGCAAATGGGCATTGTCCCATATTGGAAGAGGAAGAGGTTTTTTTTATGGGTATATAAGCAATTGCTCTTCTTCTAGCTCTTAAAGAGTTGAGAAGAAGGCAAGCCTCGCGCCGTCGTCGTCGTCGTCGCTCGCTCGGCTCGGCTTCGGCTACGGCTTCGGCTTCGGCTTCGGCTTTTGGACCAAATTTATTTGTTAATAGTAAAATATTAACAGAAATGTTATTAAATATTTATTTTAATAACAAAATATTAATATTAGATATTAATATTAAATCCAATCCGTTTTTCTGTTTTGGTAACAGAAAAGTAACTACCCTCTTCAATTTTCCCTCTTTATTTTCCCTCTTTATTATTGAGTAAATGGCCATTTATGTAATGGCATTTATGCTGTGGGCGTTTAGCATAAACAGCCATTCTGAAGAGTTGCACCTCTTCAGATTTCAGCCTAACTTTGGCTATAAATACAACACTATTCTGCTCAGAATTTCACCACGATTTTCTGAGTTTCTTCTCCTTCTTCTGCATACTTTTAGCATCAAACAAAGCAAAAAGTAAGTGTGATTTGCTACCGAACTTTGTGTTCGCTGAAACACTGGGGTTTGAAGTACCACTACACCAGTGTGTAATTCGTTCTATCCTGGGAGGAAATAATCCATAACCTTGGGTACTAGGAGGGGATTAAATTCCTTAAGGAAACACTGTGAATTCAGTGGGCTCGAATTGGTTTTATGTCATTTCTGTTTATGTTCATTTCTGTTTATACTCATTTATATTTCCAGAATTATTTTACAAATACAGTCTACTAACAAGCTTAAGGAATTTAATTTGATTTCTGTATTTGTACTTACTGTTTCTGGAAGAGTAAAACCTTTGTGGTTTTGTACTCTATTAAAATCTACGTGATTTTAACGTTTGTGTCATTCTTTTACAGAAATGACTAATGAAAATGAGAACCAAGCTGTTCCAATGGTGACTGCCAATGCCTCAACAAGTCGAACGACACCGGCAGCATTGGCACCGGCGGAGAAACCCGGAAAATTTTCCGGGATTGATTTCAAGCGCTGGCAGCAAAAGATGTTCTTCTATTTGACTACTCTAAGTCTCCAGAAGTTCATCAAGGAAGATGTTCCTGTGCTGTCCGACGAAACTCCAGAAACTGAACGCTTTCTCGTGATTGAGGCGTGGAAGCATTCAGATTTTTTGTGCAAGAATTATATTCTAAGCGGGCTGGAGGATGCTTTGTATAACGTCTACAGTGGCGTGGAAACGTCAAAGGAACTGTGGACTGCGCTTGAAAAGAATACAAAACCGAGATGCCGGTTGAAAAAGTTTGTTGCTGCTAAAGTTTTTGGACTACAAATGGTAGATAGCAAGTCTGTATACCAGT
>NW_017677512.1:18090-18908 GCF_001879085.1 Nicotiana attenuata
AACAATAATGGGAGCAAATATTGTTGAAGAAAACAAAAAGAGGAAGAAGGCTTCTGGACTGAAATACAACCCAAGCAAGAAGCGGTTCAGTGGAAACTGCTACTACTGTGGAAAAACCGGACACAAATCTAGGGAGTGTCGTGCTCCGAAGAAAGACAAGAAGAAGGGTCAAGCAAACATGGTTGAAAAGCATGATGATGTTGATGACTTATGTGCCATGCTTTCCGAATGCAACTTGGTGGGCAATCCTAAAGAGTGGTGGATTTATTCTGGAGCCACTCGCCATGTTTGTGCTGTTAGAGAAGCTTTTGCTACTTATGCTCCTGTTGGACCCGATGAGACGATTTCTATGGGAAATGCTTCAAAGGCCAAGATTGAAGGATGTGGGAAGATATTTCTCAAAATGACTTCCGGCAAAGTGGTGACTTTGAACAACGTCCTTCATGTTCCCGAGATTAGGAAGAATATAGTCTCTACTGGACTTCTTGTTAAGAATGGTTTTAAATGTGTTTTGTTTCCGATAAGGTTGTAATAAGTAAGAATGAAATATTTGTAGGAAAAGGTTACTCACTGAGGGCCTTTTCAAGCTAAATGTAATGGTTGTTGAAAATAATAATAAAATTTCAGTTTCGTCTTACTTACTTGAGTCAAATGAATTATGGCATATACGTTAGGGTCATGTCAATTATAAAACCTTGCGGAAAATGATTAATTTGGAAGTATTGCCTAAGTTTGAATGTGAAAAATCAAAATGTCAAGTATGTGTGGAATCTAAGTATGTTAAACATCCTTATAAGTCAGATGAAAGGAATTCAAAT
>NW_017677512.1:20946-24598 GCF_001879085.1 Nicotiana attenuata
AAATTGGATCACCGGATCAACTGATTCCAAGTCCACAAGTGGATATGTATTCACTATTGGTGGAGGAGCGGTATCTTGGAAGTCATCCAAACAAACTTGTATTGCCCGCTCTACAATGGAGGCTGAGTTCATAGCCTTGGATAAAGCCGGTGAAGAAGCTGAATGGCTCCGGAATTGATATTCCACTTTTTAGGGCCCCAAAACCTTTTCGGCACCAATATGCATACATTGTGATAGTCAAGCGGCAATTGGAAGGGCTGGGAGCGTTATGTATAACGGTAAGTCTCGCCATATACGACGAAGACATAAAACCGTTAGACAATTACTCTCTAGAGGAATTATCACGATTGACTATGTAAAGTCAAGTGATAATGTGTCGGATCCACTTACAAAAGGCCTAACTAGAGAGGTAGTTGAGAAGTCATCAAACGGAATGGGATTGTGGCCGAGAACAAGTCATAGTGACGGTAACTCTACCTAGAAGACTGGAGATCCCAAGATCTAGGTTCAAGGAGATCAAACAAAGTCATTTATGACGGTTCAACATTGTCAACTAAACTTTTGGTCCATTCTCGTGATGAGACAATGTTCAGTACCAAGGATAAAGCATTAAGGCTTTTTAATGATTTCTAAATTTGATACGGGGTATATCAAATAGTGTATCTACGGGATGACACGTTTAGGAATCACCTATGTAAGTGTGAAGTGTTAGCCGCTTCAAGGAGAACATTGTAAGGCCAGTTCTCTACGCACTTATGAAACCAGGCGGTGTTCATGGCTGAAAAGAACACAACAATGAGAACCAAAGACGGTTAAGGGTTGGTTGTGTGACTTGTGGTTGTCTAGGTATACACTAAAGTTCGACGGTTCAAAGATATCAAATCTACCGATTGATCGAGTATATCCGACATAAGTTCACTACGGAAAGTTCAAAGGGAAACCTACTTATCCAGATGCAATTAATCCTTACTTGCGAATCACACAGTTTTTCATGCATACTTCCGTGATATAGCCATTCCCCATTCATGTGGGGGATTGTTGGGTTTTGGATGTGTTTAATTAATATATTAAATACTTAAAAGAGGGTGAATGGGAAATGGAGGGAAATAAAATTTTGAGTGAAATTTTAAGTCCCCCCCTACCCCCCCCGGCAAATGGGCATTGTCCCATATTGGAAGAGGAAGAGGTTTTTTATGGGTATATAAGCAATTGCTCTTCTTCTAGCTCTTAAAGAGTTGAGAAGAAGGCAAGCCTCGCGCCGTCGTCGTCGTCGCTCGCTCGGCTCGGCTTCGGCTTCGGCTACGGCTACGGCTTCGGATTCGGATTCGGATTCAGATTTGGATTTGGTCAAATGATCGATTGATTGATTAGCTTTTTGGACCAAATTTATTTGTTAATAGTAAAATATTAACAGAATGTTATTATATATTTGTTTTAATAACAAAATATTAATATTAAATATTAATATTAAATCCAATCCGTTTTTCTGTTTTGGTAACAGAAAAGTAACTACCCTCTTCAATTTTCCCTCTTTATTATTGAGTAAATGGCCATTAATGTAATGGCATTTATGCTATGGGCGTTTTGCATAAACAGCCATTCTGAAGAGTTGCACCTCTTCAGATTTCAGCCTAACTTTGGCTATAAATACAACACTATTCTGCTCAGAATTTCACCACGATTTTCTGAGTTTCTTCTCCTTCTTCTGCATACTTTTAGCATCAAACAAAGCAAAAAGTAAGTGTGATTTGCTACCGAACTTTGTGTTCGCTGAAACACTGGGGTTTGAAGTACCACTACACCAGTGTGTAATTCGTTCTATCCTGGGAGGAAATAATCCATAACCTTGGGTACTAGGAGGGGATTAAATTCCTTAAGGAAACACTGTGAATTCAGTGGGCTCGAATTGGTTTTATGTCATTTCTGTTTATGTTCATTTCTGTTTATACTCATTTATATTTCCAGAATTATTTTACAAATACAGTCTACTAACAGGAATTAGTTATGTTAGGATTGTCTTTCATTCACTGTTTGGTATGTTGTATTAAAAATGATAATTGCATAATTTCTAAGAAGAAGGTATAAGTTATCCCGCTGCTAATTATCCCACCCTCTATAAGGTATAAGTTATCCCGGTGTTAATTTTAATCTCGGGATAACTTATACCTGGTTTGCTAACCAAACAAAGTATTAAAGTGATATTAAATTTTTATACCAACACTATACCTTCTTATATCACGTACCAAACTAACCCTTTTATGTGTCTACTTGCACTGCCCTAAAACCCCGGTAACCGTAACTCCTTAGCTAAGAGATCAGCGTGTCTCACGGATGTTTTATTTATTTTCCTCTAAAAAAATATTTCCAGCTGTGGATAACACTATCCTAAATACTAGAATACCGCTGTTTCATTATTCGTGAACATTGCTTACCTCATACTTAGCTAACTAAACATATATTTATGTTTTTTGGCTGCAAAGACGAGGGAGCCTTTGATAGTCTTTGGTGTATACCAAGATTAGCTAGTATAAAATTAAAAGGATAAATAAAGGATCAGCAATAAAACTACAGAAAATTAAAAGGTCTATGACTTTAAATTGAAACTTAAAGTATTTACTACTGCTGCTTGATTATTGTTTACCCTGGAATCCGGATAACAATTGAATTTATATGGGGTTTTAAGGATCCGTGAACTAAAAGATACAAAAGGTTTAGGTTGAGGAAAATAAAGATAAAGACTCAACAATTGCTGTTTAAAGTAAATAATCGCAGAATATAATATTGCTTAGAACAATTGTGCTTGATAGCGTACAAGAATTTAGAGAGATCCCCCCTTTTATACATTCTGATTTAAGGGTAAGAATAAGGTAGGTAAATTGATTACATCGCGGATCCCTGTAATTACGCCTTAATGGCCTGAAGTGGTTGAGAAAATCACGTTTGGGCGAGATATCCGGCGACGCTTGGTTATCCGTTACGAGTCCGGCTTCCGACCTTGTGTGTTTCTCCATCCGGTGGTGACTCATATCGAGCTCTGTAACGGTCTCAAAATGACTCGACCTCGGTTGTAGACGTGGCCATCGTTCTACCTTGCATCCAGGTCGGGTTCGATGGCCCCGACTTGCCCCGGACCGGACCCAACCCGGTCGGGCTCAAGCAAAAAAGGGTATCACCCAATACAGATAGTCCCCTCGTTTATTAGAGAGTAATGATAATAAACGATATGACCGGTGACGTGATGCCCGTGACGTATGGCCATACGCCAGGTGAAAAAGCCATCGAGTGCTCTGACCACGCCTGCTGCAGGCATTTAATGCTTCTCTTAATTATCTGTCGCTTCGTGTCTGTGGCTTCGCGATTCGTGCCACCGCCTCATGGAAAAAGTATAAACGACCCTTCCAGGTTCAACATTTCTTATCTTTCTCAAATTTTGCGTTGGTTGTATTTTCTTTTCATCTCTTCGTAAAGCTTTAAGAAATGGCGAAAACTTCACAAAGTGTTCCTTCTAGACCAAGCTCGGCCGCGAGCCCCGCTAGATCTGATGAACCTGCACCAGAACCCCCATTGAAAGCTTTCACACCGACTGGTTGCTCGGTATCTGCCGACTTCCAGGTTGAAAACCCATCATCGGTCCCGGGCCGCGGCGAACCGG
>NW_017677512.1:26082-29810 GCF_001879085.1 Nicotiana attenuata
AACAAAGACCCACGGTTATGCTAGACTCCGGTGTATAGACACTCATCACCACGCCTATACACCGTACTCGATCAATTAGCAAATAGCATTTATGATACTCTAATCCTATTCCCTCAAGCCAAAGTTAGATCAAACACTTACCTCGGTCCGAAAATAGCAATCAAGCCTCTAACACCGCCTTCCCTCTAGAATTCGACTCTGAAACAATGATATCTAATCATAATTAATTCAATAATATCAAATGAGGCTCAACAACATAATCCCATAGCCTAGAAATGAATTTCCTACCATTCTTCCAAAAATAGCAAAATCCGACACCGGGCCCACATGGTCCAAACTCGAGGCTCGGACCAAATTCCAATCACCCATAACCCCACGAGTTCAAATATATAATTTGTTTCAAGATCCGACCCCAAATTGAGGTTGAATCACCCAAAATTTTCAAAAACCTAACTCTACCCAAAAGCCCTAATTTCTACCTTGATTTCATGTTTTTAGGCCTAAAATTTAGTGATTAGATGATAAAATAATCAGGAAACGATGTTAGGATTACTTACCCAACGATTTGTGGAGGAAAGGGAACTTGAATTTCATCTATGGAGGATTTGAGAGAGAGGTTCGTGTGAAGAAGATGGCAAAATCCCGTAATGGCTACTGTTTTAGGCTTTTAAAATAACTGGGCAAAATTGTTCATCGCATTCGCGACACCCCGGTCGCGTTCGCGATGAAGGAAAATGGGCAGGCATCGCGTTCCCGTGAAGGGGAAGGCGAACGCGTAGAAGAAAATGCTGGGGGGTCCAGGTTTGCTCTATGCGAACGCGTAAAAGGCCTCGCGAACGCGATGGAGGGAGCAGCAAGTCTATGCGTTCGCGAACATCTGACTGCGAACGCGAAGAGGAAGTCTCTGGGTCCTGAACTTGACTTACGCGATCGCGCTTATGGAGATGCGAATACGTAGAAGGGGAACACCATGAGCAGTCGAACGCGAGCCTAAGGCCGCGATCACGAAGAAGAAAAGGCTTGAGCAAAAATTGCAGAAAATCTGCTAACTTTCCTAAGTGTAAAACACCCCGAACCACCTCCGAAACACTCCCGAGCCCTCGGGGCTCCCAACCAGACACACACACTAACTCAATATCATCCTACGAACTTGCTCGAGCGATCAAATCGCGAAAATAACATCAAAATCAAAGAATCAAACCTCAAAACTCATGATTTCATTTCAAAGTTCAAAAACTTCCAACTTTAGCTATTCAGGTCCGAAACACGCCATCACGACGCCCGATGGTGGGAAAAATCCGGGTCGTGACACTTGTTTAAGGTATGTATCGGTAAAGGCTGATGTCGATTTTACCTTCTCTCATCTGATTCATCTTTACCACCCCAAGCTGTTTCGCAATGGTGTTTTTACCCTAACCGCAAGAAGTAAAAGGGTTTTGGTAAGCCATGAAGATGATAAAGATCGAGGCTGGTACACCCGTTATGTTGTGGTACCCACGGTTGATTTGGTGGGTGAATCAGATATTCCTTTCCCTGAGAAATGGAACCTTGCACGTAAGTATTTCTTTCTTGCCGTGTTTGTTTTATTTCAACTCCTTTTCTAATTTCATTCTTTTTTGCTTTTTTTTTGTAGCAACCATGGGAGATGTGGAACCCGTTCCTAATTTTCGTGGTTGGGTAGATGCTATTTTGAAGGCCGTGCCTATGGAGGCACGAACCTGAAAATCTATTTCTAACAAACATGGTTGGAAAGTAAAAATTCACGGTATGCGTCTCTTATTGTTTCCCGTATGTTAAATTCTTTCCCCTCTTCTAACTTTTTATCCTTCTTTCTGTCAGGATTTGCTATTCGAGGAATGTCAGCTGAAGTAGCTATTGCCCTTCGAGCTTCTTTTGGTACTCCTCTTTCTTTAGAGAGAGCACAAGCTACGCTGTCAAAGAGGAAAGTTGTTGAAGAGGATTCCGAGGACGATGAAGATGAAGACACCTCTTTGGCAGTTAGACCTAGAGTCAGGAGACGTATCATTTCTGAAGATGAAGCTGAAATTTCTCCTACCCGTGCCTCCTCTCCGGTTAATATTGTTTCCGATGATGAAACCATCCCCAGGGACACCATTGAATCCACTCAACGTTTCTTCACTGAGGGTTTCGAAAGTGGTAAACTAGGTCCGGTTTTAGATGAGGTTCCTCTTTCCTCTTCCATTCCTATTCCTTCTTTAGTTTCAAGTACATCTTTGCCCATTTTATCTGTTCCTGCTTCTTTGTCAATTTCTGCTCCTTTACCTGCTTCGACTCCCTCGACTCCTGTTATTTTTACCTCTTCTACCGTTCCTCCTTCTATAGCTCCCCCTTCCTCTGTTCAGCATGCAGAGGAGGGTTCTAGTAGCAGAAGTTTAGCTATGAGGAGTGTAACACTTGAGGTTCCTGCTACTAACAGTCTTTTAAGGAAGTCTGGTGGAGCAGATGTCTGGCTTAAGCCTTTAATTGGAGATATTGAGAAGAAAAAGATGGACAGTCACAGTTGCTTAACTTTGATGAATGACATAGTTCATTCTACGTTGAAGGTATTCTCCCTTTACTTTTTAATAAGTTTTTTTTTTATTATTTCTAGATTCTTATCTTCATGAGTTGTCTTTGTAGGCCAACCTTATTGGCACGGAGTTGATGGGAAGAATTTCCCTTTTAGAAAAGAAGGCTCGTGAATCTGATAAGACTATTCTCGAGGCTGAGAGGGTAGCTAAGGAAGCCCAGCTGGAGGCAACTAATTGGAAGGAACAGTTTAAAAATGCTCAAGACACGATAAAAGAATTGCAAGAAAGCAACCGTAACCTGGAGCAGCAAAAGCGGACTCTGACTTCGGATTTAGCGAAGGCCAAGGCTTCTTCTAGTAAAGCCGAGAAGGACAAGGAGCGCCTCGAGTGTTCCTTTTCAGAGCAATTATCAAAGTCAAGTGAAGAAATCAGAGAACTTAAAGCACTCTTGAACAAGAAAGAAGAATATGCAGGAGAGTTAGTACAAAACTTGACTCAAGCTCAAGCTGATTTGAAGATCTCCTCTGATAAGGTTCATGCATTGGAGAGTTCTCATGCCTCCCTTGAAGCCAACCTTGATTCCACTTTAGCTGAAAATCAAGTGTTAAAGAATGATCTTGCTATGTGGGAAAGTGATTATGAGCTTCTTGAGGAGAATTTTAATATAGAAGTGAGTTGGGCTTTTCTAAACTCTCGTCGTGATGCTTTAACTGAGGCCAGACAAGAAAACTTTGATTTAGAATCGGAATTGGCCAAGGTTTTGAAAACCATTGAGATGACCCAACAACCACTTGACTTTCCTTCTCCGGCAGATGAAGCTCCCGTGACTGAAGAACCTTTAAATGAAGAAGCTGCTGCTGTGACAATTGAAGTTGAAAATGTTGCTATTCCAGCTCCCGAGGGTGAAACTTCTATGAATCGGTTTGAGGAAGCTGACGCTTCCGTGGCTCTTGCTCCCCTCGAAGAATCTACCATTTCAATTCCAGCTGAAACCGCTTCTGTTGCTGTTTCTTCAGAAGTTACCGTCCCTGAAAGTGAAGCTGATATCACAACTTCTGATGCTCCAGCCCCTCAGTGACCAGTTTATGTTTTCAAACTTTATTTTTATTTGCTTTGTTGATTGGTGGAAAAACGTCCCAATTATCATAATGGGGTCACTTGTTGACTAAGTTTTTACTTAGTCTTTTTAACTATATA
>NW_017677513.1:0-3099 GCF_001879085.1 Nicotiana attenuata
ACATTTGCGCCAGTGGCTAGACTTGAAGCAATTAGACTCCTCATAGCCTTTGCAGCACATATGGAATTCACTCTTCATCAAATGGATGTCAAAAGTGCCTTCCTAAATGGCTATCTCAAAGAAGAAGTGTTTGTGAGACAACCTCCAGGATTCGAAAGTAAAGAATGTCCTGATCATGTATACAAGCTAGATAAAGCTCTCTATGGTCTCAAGCAGGCCCCAAGAGCTTGGTATGAAAGATTGTCAAAATTCCTTCTGGAGCATGGGTACAAAAGAGGTAAAATTGACAGCACTTTGTTCCTAAGGGAAAAAGGTAAAGATCTTCTTGTTGTACAAATATATATTGATGACATAATATTTGGGGCCACTTCTGATAGGTTGAGTAAGAACTTTGCAAAATTAATGGGAAGTGAGTTTGAAATGAGTATGATGGGTGAACTAAATTTCTTCCTAGGCTTACAGATAAAACAAAGCTCAAATGGAACCATGATTCATCAACAGAAATATACAAATGAACTAATCAAGAAGTTTAAAATGGAGGACTCTAAAGAAATAGATACACCTATTGCAACTGCCACTAAATTAGATGCTGATGAACCTGGTTCATCAGTTGATCAAAAGTTGTATAGGGGTATGATTGGTTCACTCTTGTATCTTACTGCCAGCAGACCTGACATTGTTTTAGTGTAGGACTTTGTGCTCGTTTTCAAGCTAATCCTAAAGAGTCTCACTTGACTGCTGTCAAGAGGATATTGAGATATCTGAAGGGGACTACTGAATTGTGCCTATGGTACCCTAAAGGTAGTAATTTTAATCTAGTAGGTTATGCTGATGCTGACTATGCAGGTTTCCTAGTGGATAGAAAAAGCACTTCAGGTATGGCTCACTTTCTTGGTTCATGTCTTGTATCATGGGCCACCAAGAAACAGAATTCAGTAGCCCTATCTACTGCTGAAGCTGAGTATGTGGTTGCTGCTTCTTGTTGTGCTCAACTACTGTGGATCAAACAACAATTAGTAGACTTTGGTATAGAAGTGGGATGCATACCAATATTCTGTGATAACACTAGTGCTATAAGTATGACAAAGAACCCTGTTCATCATAAAAGGACCAAGCACATAGATGTTAGACACCACTTCTTAAGAGATAACTATGAGAAAGGGTTAATCTCCATAGAATTTTGTGCTACTGATAAACAAATAGCTGACATCTTTACTAAAGCACTGAGTAGAGAAAAATTTGAAAGGAACGGGTTGGAATTAGGGATGATTAAGATCACCTAAAAGGTCCAGTTCAGAATGCACAATGAAAAAAAAAATTTTGGCTAGGAGTTCTTAATTTTTGTGAATATTAGACTAATTTCTACTCAGTCTCATACTGTAAATAGTATACTCTTGTGACATGTGTCTATGAAATTCACTAATCTCTTACAAATTTTCTATTTTGACATTTGAGGCATAATCAAGAGAAGTTTCACTTGAAGAACCTGGTTCATCAAATTATGCTCATGAGAAAGTTCAGGTATGTTTCTATTCTTTGCACAATTAGAAAAATATAATTATCAATCATGAGCAAGAGTCCTAGATATACCAAACGTCCTAACAATCCTATCCGTTGGGTCAATTGAACCACTTTCATTGAAACTAGAAGTCTAAATATAACGGCACCTTCTCCTAAATTCTAGTAATTCAAATTAATCTCTACTGAGACCGGAACTCTAAATTGATTAGACCTCTACGTAACTACTGAAAAGGCTGCAGTTTCTGAGTAATAATTACCTTCTTTAAAAACCCCAAACCACTCAATAATCATCAATTCCTCACAAAACCCCTGATAATTCTCTCTCGTCTCTGAAACTCTCCAAAGCTCTTCACACCACCAAAATTCTCTTGGGGTTTTCAGAAATTCCTCACCATGACAAATCCCCAAGACAATCCTGGCATTCCATCACCCGTTTCACCCAACACCTCATCTTCTACACCACCAGTCGAAAATCCAAAACCTAGATTCCATCGCCAGAAAATGCTAGCAAGAAAAACTGTAGCTACAGGTTCTTTGAGAAAAACTTTGAATGAAAAACTTCAGTCCAGTCAAAAGAAAGCAGGCCCAGCAGCTGAGACCAACTCTAGCTCTGAATCTGATGATTACATCTCCACCAGTGAAGGAGATGAACCTGGGTCTTCTGAACAGGCCAAAACTCAAGAAACCCAAAGAGAGGTAAAATCTTGCTATGTTTTTTCTGGTGTAGTTGAAAGGGAGGAAAATCGATTTGTTCTGATAGGGGCTGCTAGAGATGTAGGTGGGACTGATTCTGGGAAAATGAGGAAGAAAACGAAGAAGGAACCTTTAGCCATATGTGGGGGTAGGGAAGAAGGAGTCTCGAAGTCAGGGGGAAGTAGTGAGGCTGCTGAGGTGTTGATTAATCTGAGTAAACAACAAGATGAACCTGGTTCATCTGATGAAGAGAGTTTGGCTGACTTGTTGAAGAAAGTGGAGGCCAGCTATGACCCAAAGAAACGCAAGGCTTCCTCACAAAAGACCCCTGCTGCATCCAAACCAACCAAGAAAAGCAAACAATCACCACCCAAGTCTACTCCTAGGATTAGAACTACTAGAAGTAGGGTCAGGGAAAGTGAAGCAGAATTGAAGAAGGCTTTAGAAGAAAGTAAGAAAAAGAGGAAAGAGAAAGGGAAAGCAAAGATAGGTGAAAGCTTGGAGGCTGTGGTTGAAGAGGAAGAAGAAGAGATGGAACAGGTCCATCTAGAAAGGAGTACTACTGTGGAAGTTCCCACTACCAAATCAAAGGGAACCAGGACTTCTGCCAAGAAGCCTTCCAAGCCAGTACCTGCTGAACCTGTTCTTGCCAAGAGAACAAGGTCAGCTGCAAAAGGAAAACAAGTGAAAATTGCTGAAGAAGATGATGAATGGAGTGAGGATGAAGGAGATGAGTCAGAGAAGGAACAGGACAGATATGCCATGTTTGGCAAGAGGAAAATTCTGAAAGGGAGACTACTCAAGGACCTGGAGGAGCCAGGTATGATAAGGCTTCTGACTGCACTAGAAGCACAGGGCTGGAAGGACATGGTTCTTCATATGGAT
>NW_017677513.1:4098-5567 GCF_001879085.1 Nicotiana attenuata
CAGATCAACTGACCTGCCTTTATGTAAAGTTGCTTGAAAGGGTACTCAATGGCTCAAAAAGCTCATGCCATTCCCTATGGATTTATCTTGACAACTGTACTTGAAAGATTGAATGTTCCCCTGAAAAAGTGGGAAATGGCTTCGAGCAAAGAGCATTTTGGCAGCAAAACCCTTCAAGCTTGTGATTATATGCTCAGTACAGCTCCAGTTGAACCTGGTTCTTCAGTAAAAACTCCTGTGAATAGTAAGGTCAGAGCCTTAGTTCAGGAGGTTGGGGCAAAAGATGCTGAGATAGCAAGGCTTCAGGCCAGAGTTGCTGAATTGGAGGGAGAAAGGAATGGGTTGAGAGCTGAACTTGCTAAGGAGAAGGAGAAAAATGAGAGCATGCTTCAACAGATGCTCAATCTGCTACAAACCCAACCCTCCAGCTCTTCTAAGCCTTAGATATTCTGTCCTAGTGTGCACCAGTCTAGACCCCCCCAGTGACCCAGTTTGGGATTTTAGTTGTTTATTTTCTTTTGCTCATGGTTTGGTAATTTTGTTTTTCTTCTTGTGGACTGCATTGTAGAAATACCTTGCTAATCAATGAATGCAGCTTTTCTTGTTTTTTTGTTAATTCTAATCTTAATAGGTATTTGTGTTGAGTTGATTTCTGATTAACTAAAGCATGTGTTCACTTGCAGTTGCCCCAGTGACCATGAGTACTAATTAGGTTACTGAGATCACATTATTTATGCAACTTTTCGATGATGCCAAAAGGGGGAAGATATTGTGCTTTAAAAGAAATTGTGTCTATTTTCTGAACAGTGATGTTTATGACCTAATTAAATCTGGCCCTTAATGATAAGTAAGTGATAATATTTTAGCTGAGTTCCACAGGTTCTATAATCAGTAAAAGCACAGAGTTTGTCATCATCAAAAAGGGGAAATTTGTTGGCCCAAGATCAGTTGATGTTTTGAAGAATGACAAACGAACTCAGTAAAGGACCAGGTTCATCTAAGGAGACACAGTTGTTATGGCCCATACACATGAAGTGCACATGAAGAAGATAAGTCCTTGAGATCAAGCAGCAATATCTTGATGAATATCTTCTGAACTGATCGAAAAGATTGCATATAGGATAAGGAGTTGAAGTCTCCTTATGAAAAGAGAATTACATCCGGATCAAGAATATGGATTAGGAGTTAGAGTTGTTCTTGGACTCGAATTGTCAAAGGATCCACAATTCGAGTTCTTATCAAACTCTGATTACTAACTCTATAAATATAACGATTGTTCTCTTTTACAGGTGAATGCACATAAGCAGAAGTTAAGCATATTTGAGTAGCAAAAATAGTATACGTAAGTCGTAGTATTTGACAAGCTAAATATAGTGACGAGTATAACAAGTGTGTACACGTCTAGGAACGTCTAACTAGTAGTAAACGTAAGAATAAGGAAAACGAAAACCGTTACGTTTACTAATCTA
>NW_017677513.1:5576-12426 GCF_001879085.1 Nicotiana attenuata
ATATGCGAGATACAAGTGTGCACGTCTGAAGCTACATGAACTAAGATAGAAGAACCAGTTTCATCATTGTGTTTATTCTAAGTCTAGTTCAATTGTAGTAGGTTTTCATATTGTACCTTTTAGCTTTGTCTAGAAGCAATTGTAATAGGTATATTGAGTATTCAAGTTAGAGTTAACTTGAAAGTGTCGGAACAGTTGAGGCTGTGTGCTACACTGGGATTAGAGTTAATCCTTAAGTTTACAAAGAGTTTTGTAAATGCAGTTTTTGGCTTAGTGATTTTAGTGGAGTTTGGGAAAATCCTACTGAGTAGTAGGTCATGGTTTTTTCACCTTTTGAGCCAGGTGTTTTCCACGTAAAAATCTCTGTACACTTTATTTTCAGTATTTATTATTCCGCAAACTGCTGTAGTTAGAACACTTAGAAGAACCAGGTTCTTCTAACGCGAAAATTAGGTACCACACAAATCACCCCCCCCCCTCTTGTGTGGTATTGACGTTTAAAACATCACGGTGGCTGTGACTGGCTGGGACTAGGCCTGCTGGACTGACCTCTGGAAACACCCCGCGCAGGATGCGCGCTAGAAACTGGAGGTGCATAATAAGGCTTCTGAGGTGGAGGTGGAGCTAAAGTACTGCCGGCTGCGGGAAGAGATGAATGTACAGGGCGACCCGAATAACCTCTGCCATAACGACCTGCTGATGGGGTACGGGCACCAGAGTAGTGACCCGACTCTCGAGACCTCTTGGCCTCCCCCTCTCCTCGCTCCCTGGCGAGCATACCCTCAATCCTCCTAGCAATGCTCACTACCTGCTGATAAGGAATGTCCATCTCCAACTCTCGAGCCATGCTAGATCTGATGGGTGGAATAAGACCCTCAATGAACCTGCGAACTCTCTCCCGAACTGTAGCAGCCAAAGCCGGTGCGTGCCTGGCCAACATGGTATAACGGATGGCATACTCTGAAACTATCATATCACCCTAACGCAAGTGCTCAAACTCTGCACGCCATGAATCTCTGAGGCTCTGGGGAACAAACTCTCTCATAAACATGTCCAAGAACTGGGTCCAAGTCAGTGAAGCAGCCTCGACTGGACTGTCTATCTCATAAGTGAGCCACCAATCATAGGCAGCTCCCCGAAGCTGAAAAGCAGTGAAAGAAACCCCGCTGGACTCCACTATGCCCATAGTGCAAAGAATACGATGACACTCCTCTAAAAATCCCAAGGCATCGTCTGATGCTAATCCACTGAACACTGGGGGATCATACTTCTTGAACCTCTTAAGTCTGCGCTGCTCGTCCTCTGAAGCAGCTGACCCATCCTCGGGCTGAACTGGTGCTGCAGGCGGTGGGGGAATAATCTCGGGAACCTGCTCAACCTGCACTCGCTGCTCAGGAGTGCGGACGGCGGGAGTCTATGCTCCTCCCCCGGCCTGGGATGTGGCTGCAGCAATGGGAAGCAACCCCGCCTGAGCCAAGGTGGTGTACATGCTCATGAACTGAGCCAAAGTCTCCTGGAGCGCTGGAGTAGTAGTGGCAGTAGTAGGTGTGCCAGGTGCCTGGGCTCCGGCTGGATCTGCTGGTGGTACCTCGGCGGCAGCTCGCGCAGGTGCTCTGGCTGCACCACGTGCGCGTCCTCGACCTCTACCCCGGCCCCGGCCTCTGGCGGCGGCAGCAGGGGGCGCGGGTGCCTAATCATCACGAGTAGCACATGTCCTCACCATCTGTGAAAGAATAGAAGTCAGAAGTTTAGAATCGATGTTCGAAATATCGCACGACAAGGAGTTCAAATGAAATAAAGATTTCTCCTAAACAGTTACATAGCCCCTCGTAGATAAGTACAAACGTCTCCGTACCGATCAGCGAGACTCTAAATAAACCGGCCTGTGTTCCGTGACTCCTATGAACCTAGAGCTCTGATACCAACTTGTCACGACCCCAGTTCACCCTCCAAGAACATGTCGTGATGGCACCTAGTTCCTATAACTAGGTAAGCCTAACAGTGCGGAATAACCAGTTAACTTGAGGAATAATAAATTAAAACTGAACATACGAAAATAACAACTGAATATAAGGCCACCCGACCTATACAACTCTAAATATGCGGAAGTCTAAAACTCAATCCCAAAACCCGGAAACTCACGGGAAACACAGGCTAATAGAATTACCAAAGTACTCTACTCCAGAATATCTACATCAAAAGTATGATAGGAACAACTCTACAACTAGAAGAGGAAGAGACTCTTGGTCTGCGGACGCTGTAGATATACCTCAAGTCTCCGTGTACTCTCGCCTCAAGGATAGTGCGCCTGAGAAGAGGTACCTGGATCTGCACATGAAAAACATGCGAAGGATCTCCCAGGATACCGTCCCGTAGTCCAACCATCAATATGCAGGGGGAATCTATCGGGAATCTAACCCGCAGTCCCAAAGTAAAAGTGCAGGGGGGTCTACCGGGAATAGAACCCGTAGTCCCAAAGTAAACAAATGGGGGCGGGGGGGGGGGGAGCTACCGGAATCCCACATCCGTAGTCCCAATGTAAATGCGCAACCACAGCCAGAAATATACCAAGGAATGAAGTACGAAATACAACACAGATAGAACTAGCCTAGCATGCTTCACGTAGAACAGTCAAAACAACTCAAGCAGTTTGGCAATCAAGTCAACTAAACATGTTTTCCTAATCTAGCACAAGTTATAATTTCAAGTAGAATAAGGCAAGTAAGAAAGAAACCAAATCTCAATAACTTAAGTAAAAATCGGATTTTCCATCAATCGGCTCAAGTACGCGCCCGTCACCTCACGTACAAGGCACTCAAATATCAAGTAACAATCCTAAGGGGAAAAGTCCTCCACACAAGGTTAGACAAGCCACTTACCTCGAACCGGCTCAATAATCAACTAGGAATCACGCCTTTGCCACGAGTATCCGACTCCAAATAGCCCAAATCTATTCAATTCAATTACATATCGTAAGTAATATTGCAAACAACTGATTCCACTATTAAAGTTAAAGCTAGGGCGCGAAAATAGNTACTTGGATGCAAGTTCGGAAGGCCAGATATTGGGACCACGCCTATGCAAATAGACTTTGGACATCATTTTTTATTGATCAATAGGCAGTTACACTTCAACAATGAAAGCAATACAGGTTTGAAAGCAATTGACAGCCTTATTTTAACGACACATGCTGTAAGCAAACTTTGCCTTCCAAATCTCCAAACCAGATTGAAACCAAGTTCGAAGCCTTAAAACTTAAACCAAAATTTATAAGAACAGAGCTTCATACAGTACTAATAGTATGCTTGTTATTAACCAACTGAAACACAAGTCACATCAGAAACACCAACTATTTTAGACTAAAACCCAAACAGAATTCAAAATATACCTAAATTGCAAATACAACTATGACCTTCAAGACTAAAACATGAGTGATTCTCAGCAGGAAACTCACAAATCTGAACCGCGTATTCAATATCAAGCATGAATTCGAATAATCAAAGTCCATGGTTCACTCATTGACACAGACGCAGAATGTTACACCAAGTCACTTTCACATACTCAGTTTCAGAGGAAAGAAAAAGGTCCTGAATAACATCTATAACTGGGAATCTAATTACAAAACACATAAATAGTAAAAGGAAAATGGGAATTCAGCTTCAAACGGGATCTTCATTTAACCAAACTTCAAATCTTTACATGCATCAGCAATCATGCTTCAACCACGGGCTAAGGAAATACCTGGAGACTTGAAAGAGAACAGAAGAGGGTAGTGAGAGCAAAGAACAACAGCAGCAGTAGAAATCAGCAGCAACCACACAGCCCAGATTTAGCGAATGAAACCAGGAAATTGACTCAAAACCCAATGGAACAGTAGTTTCAACACAGTTTGATCAAAAACCTTCCAAAATAATATCAAACCAACTCGAATCCTATTACTGAACACTATTGTTTTCAGAACTCAACAGAATCAGAAGCCACTGAAGCTCAAGGGAGCATCAGAACTCTTGTATTTTTCTAGAATTCTATTTCTATATCTCCTCCTTTTCTTTTCTGCGTGTGTATTCTTCTGTCCCCCCTTAAAATGAAAGGCAAAAGGACCTTATATAGGCACACCTAAGGCAGCCTTGGCCTGACTAAACAATTCCCTTTTTTACCCCTCTTTTTTATTATTTTACCCCTCTAAAATATCTGAGAATTCCTGCTCCCTAATAGACTAGTGCTCACCTTATCCTTTAGAACCTTCTTCCTAACAGAAATGATTCCCTCCCAACCTGAAATCCCTGAATTATCCTTTTCCCAACCAATTATTACTACCCTTACCCCTTCCTTTGAGACCTCTAGAGTTTCTAGACTGACATTTGACTCCCCTATAGGTTTCCTGAAGTGTGACAAACAGGACTACTCAAATGCTAAGGCTTCAAACAGATCAAAATATGAAACTCTTAAAAGAGATGCTGAACTTTTGACAATTGAAAACAACCTAATCATGAATTAAGCACTCAAGCATTCACATGATCATTTAAACCAACATTTGAACAGAAACTCAATTACAAAGCTTATCGCAATTAAGCTAAGCAATGATTTAAACAAGTCTAAACATAAATTAACCGGCATGAAACACACAAGCTTATTAACCACAGAAACTAAAACACCAAACAAAGGGGCACGACTTATACAATTCGATTAACAGGATAAACAAGAACAAGACTTAATACGAACTCAGAACCTGAAATGAAGTTTAAACCAAAGGAAAAGGGATGAGGAGGAAGATGAATCAATTGAAGAAAAATCAAAAGGAATGAAGAAGAACTTACCTAGTTGAACAGGATTGAACCCAGGACTCGAACATTGACTTTGTCCCAAATAACGTCACCCATTTGTTCTTGGCAAGAACAAATAAACAACGTTATTTGAGGGACAAAACCAACCAGAACTCGAGATAAACCCTCAAGCACTCATTTAGGATTTGGACTTCTGGAACCCTAGATTTAAAATTCGAACAGTTTTGGGGGTATTTGAGAGGAATTGAGTGTGGATTTCGGATAAGGGGAACGAAGTGGTCATAGGGTGTGATTTTGGGGTGGTTTGGTGGTGGCGCCGCCACTGGAGACATTGTGGCGGCGCTAGGGTTCATGATTTCGAATCAAGATTCGAGGGATTTGGGTAGGTTTTGAAGGAAACTGGTTGTGGATTCGTGATGAGGAGGCAAATGAGAAGCTGTGGTGTTAATTTCGGGTGGATCAGAGTGGTGTATGGCATTGCCGCCGGCAGAGGTTTCAGGGGCGGCGGGCTCTAGGTTTTCTGGAGGATGAGAGAGATGAGAGACGAAGGGGGTGGGGGGTGTTCGGACAGAGGGGGTGGGTAGCGTTCAGACATATATATATTATTGTCTCCCCAGTTCTCAGCCGTTGGATCGAGAGACCTCGACGGCTGAGATTCACTGGAGGCAAAACGGGGTCGTTTGGTATTGCTGGGGAGATTGGGTCGGGTGAGGGTGGATTGGGCTTGGCTTAACGGGTTTGGGAGGGGTCCATTTGGGCTGAGAGATGGGGAATTTAAACAAAGCCCAAAATCTGATCCAAATCCTTTGCTTTCTCTTTTTTTTTTCGATTTTTTCTAATTTCTTTTAATTCCAAAAATTTTCTTCTTAAATTGAACTAAACTTACATCTTAGAACCTAATTAACCTAAAACAACCTACATGATAATTATCCAAATAATACATAAAATTAATTAAAAGAAAAACTACTCAAAAATCAAAGATTAAAATTAAAGAGTGCAAAATGACTATTTTTATGATTTTCCTTTTATAAAACAACTTAATTACTAAACAATTATAAAAACACAAAATTAACTCCTAAATGCACATGCAACACATTTTTTTTTTTGTATTTTTTCACTAATTAAAATGCTCAAACAAAAATGCGAACAATAAACAGAAAATGCCACGAAACTCCACAAAATCGTAAATACTAAAAGAAATTGTTTTGTTTTGAATTTATGGGAGTAAATCATGTAGGGAAAAAATCACGTGCTCACAGCTGTGAACCTTTTCGATTATTAGTAGCGGCTCGTGAAGTAGCCCTCTTTCTTTACAAAAAAAAGAATACATGCCCCTTTACTTGATATTTTATTAGTAAAGTCAAGCCTAAAGGCCCTTTACTAATATAATAGAAAGTAAGGCAGTCAAGCCCTAACTAAGTAAAGCTACGGCTCCTTGGTGGGAATGAAAAGGCGATACCCCTATCACAACAAGGCAAGTTCAGTTGGCGGACCACTTTTTGCCGGGGGAGGAATCGTTTTTGTAGTTGTATTGGGTGATACCCTTTTTTTGCTTGAGCCCGACCGGGTTGGGTCCGGTCCGGGGCAAGTAGGGGCCATCGAACCCGACCTGGATGCAAGGTAGAACGACGGCCACGTCTACAACCGAAGTCGAGTCATTTCGAGACCGTTGCAGAGCTCGATATGAGTCACCACCGGATGAAGAAACACACAAGGTCTGAAGCCGGACTCGTAACGGATAACCAAGCGTCGCCGGATATCTCGCCCAAACGTGATTTTCTCAACCACTTCAGGCCATTAAGGCGTAATTACAGGGATCCACGATGTAATTAATTTACCTACCTTATTTTTACCCTTAATCAGAATGTATAAAAGGGGAGCTCTCTAAAAATTCTTGTACGCTATCAAGCACAATTGTTCTAAGCAATATTATATTCTGCGATTATTTACTTTAACAGCAATTGTTGAGTCTTTATCTTTATTTTTCCTCAACCTAAACCTTTTGTATCTTTTAGTTCACGGTATCCTTAAAACCCCATACTAAATTCAATTGTTATCCGGATTCT
>NW_017677513.1:12494-26539 GCF_001879085.1 Nicotiana attenuata
TTCTCCAGGCGGGCTCCTGACTGCTGAAACTTGAAATGTATGCCTCTGTTCTCCAGGCGGGCTCCTGACTGCTAAAACTTGAAATGTATGCCTCTGCTCTCCAGGCGGCTCCTGATTAGCTAAAACTTGAAATAATGCCTCTGTTCTCCAGGCGGGCTCCTGATTGCTAAAATCTTGAAATAAATCCCTATGTTCTCCAGGCGGGCTCCTGATTGCTAAAACTTGAAATAAATGCCTATGTTCTCCAGGCGGGCTCCTGATTGCTAAACTTAAACCGTCTTCCTTTGAACATTTCTGCTTTACCTTGAAACTTGAACTGTCTTCCCTTGTTCTCCAGCTGGGCACCTGATTGCCGAAACTTTCTGTGTTCCCTTGTTTTCTATATGGGTGCCTGCAATCAAAACAAACAAAACAAACAAAATTTTCTGCACTAGTTTGCACTAGGAAGATTAGTGAGTTGTTAGCAAAATTGTAAACCACTTATACTACTGATGCAATGATGAGAGTAAACTAAAGACTAAACTAGGATGCGCGTCTCCTATGAGTAAAACCAAGAACTTTGACTAAATGCGTCTGCTAAAATAAAACCTGAATGAACCAAATTAGGAAGTGCGTCTCCTAGGGGTGAATTTAAATGACCACGGCTAGGAAGTGCGTCTCCTAGGGGTGAAAACTTCAGTGACTAAAACAAGGAAGTGCGTCTCCTATGAATGAACTCTTAATTTAGGAAGTGCATCTCCTACAGGTGTATCCTGAAAGACCCAGACTAAGAAGTGCGTCTCCTAGGGGTGAAACTTCAATGACTCAAACTAGGAAGTGCGTCTCCTATGAATGAACTCTCAATTTAGGAAGTGCGTCTCCTATGGGTGAAAATCAACTTAGGAAGTGCGTCTCCTAGGGGTGAAACTTCAATGACTCAAACTAAGAAGTGCGTCTCCTATGAATGAACTCTCAATTTTGGAAGTGTGTCTCCTATGGGTGAAACTTCAATGACTCAAACTAGGAAGTGCATCTCCTAGGAATGAATTCTTAAATTAGGAAGTGCGCCTCCTATGGGTGAAACTTCAATGACTCAAACTAGAAAGTGCGTCTCCTTGGGGTGAAATTTCAATGACTCAAGCTAGGAAGTGCGTCTCCTAGGAATAAACTTAAATGACCCAAAACTAGGAAGCGCATCTCCTAGGGGTAAAACTCAATTTAGGAAGTGCGTCTCCTAAAACAAAAATATAACCTACCCAAACTAGGAAGTGCGTCTCCTAGGGGTGAAACTTCAATGATTCAAACTAGGAAGTGCGTCTCCTATGAATGAACTCTTAATTCCTGAAAGACCCAGATTAGGAAGTGCGTCTCCTAGGGGTAAACTCTAAATTTAGGAAGTGCGTCTCCTAAACAGTATAACCTGAAAAACCTAGACCAGGAAGTGCATCTCCTAGAGGTGACACTTCAATGACTCAAACTAGGAAGTGCATCTCCTAGGAATGAACTCTCAATTTAGGAAGTGTGTCTCCTAAAGGTATATCCTAAAAGACCTAGATTAGGAAATGCGTCTCCTAGGGGTAAACTCTTAATTTAGGAAGTGCGTCTCCTACACAGTATAACCTGAAAAACCTAGACTAGGAAGTGCGTCTCCTAAGCAAAATATAATTTGGAAGACTTAGACTAGGAAGTGCTTCTCCTAGAGGTAAAACCATCAGTGACTCAAACTCATATGATCCAAACTAGGAAGTGCGTCTCCTAAGAGTAAAATCTCAATTTAGGAAGTGCGTCTCCTACAACAAAATATAACTTGAAAACCCCGACTAGGAAGTGTTTCTCCTAGGGGTGATGTGTGATCTTCTCAATAGCCTTTGCGTAAGCAGAATTGGGGCATTACACCTGAAAATTTCAAGCTTCCCAGCTTTGGTATGAACATAGCTTCCGTCCCCGTTTCAGACAAAGAAAACTTGTGAGTTTAAACATGGTGGTTGGTTTGTGGCCTTAACTTTGCGGCGATTGCTTGTTCACTTGCCATGATAACTTTGATTTCACTTTGAAAGACGTTGCTTGCTTATTGACTAGCCAATTTCTCTGCTACCCTTATCACAGAAAATACCTCTTTTCCGTTCAGACCCAATACCCTCTATCTGTTGCATTGCTCATGAACTGACATTTACCAAACCTTTGCATTTCACATGAATCCCAAAGCACGTCAATTGCCACCCACTCAGTGCGTATGTTGTTCTTTCTTGACTTAAACCACTGGCCTTGGCCTTGAGGTCTAATGCTCCTTCACTTTCCATGATAACTTTGCTTTCCGCTTGGAAGACCTTGCTTTTCATTGGTTAACCACTTTCTCTGTCAACCTCATCACAGATAATAGCTTTGATCTGTTCACCCAGCATCCTCTATCTGTTGCATTGTTCATAAATTGATATATACCAAACCTTTGTATTTCGCATGAATCCCCCAAGGCATGTTGATTGTTAGCAACTCAGTGCCGCGTTATTCTTTCCTAACTTATGCCACTTTGATGTGCTAGCCAGATCCCGTTTTGTGCAATTGGAAAGCTGGTGGCCAATTTTAAAGTCATTTCTCACTTGTTCTGACCAAACAGACTCAGGAAGAGGAAATAAACAAGACAAAAGGAATAGAGTAAAGGACAATGGAAAGAGATGAATCCTAATAAGAAAACTACAAAGTAGAAACCTATCAGATATCGATACCAATTCTAATGACCATGACATGCACCTGTGGCCTATTCCGTCAAGCAAACCTGATGTTCAACTCTTGTCGTGCCTTTTTGCCGTGAAACTAGGCTTCAATGCTCTGCTTATCCAATCTGATTCACAATCCTTATTCGACTTGTAGTTCCCGAAGGGTTTTCACCATCAAGCCTCTCTCATTCTGTTCTTTCTCTCAACTTACAATCGCCTCAAGGTGCCCGTGAGGGTTTTCAGCAATAAGACTCTCTCATTTTTATTTCTCTCAGCTTTCATCGCCTTGTGGTACCCGTGAGGGTTTTTAACGATAAGACTCTCTCATTTTTCCTTTTTTCCTGTTTGAACCAGAGTATTGTCCCTCATATGAATCACCTCTACTTGCTCGACTTGGCATTTCTCGAAGACTAATCAGAAGGTCTTTCTTTGGACCGTAATGCAGCCTTTTGGACAGGGTTAGAAAGAAAGGGTATCAAAGGCTCAAAACAATTCAAATGGGTTCAAAATTAAAACTTTCGGAATCAAATCTCTTGCAACAATCACAACTTCTGCCCCAGTTTCTTTGCTTGGGGACTTTTGGATTTTTACTTTGATGGGACCGAACCGTGAGGCTGCCTACATATCCTAAAAAGGAATCAGGTCGAACGTAGTTCATGTCATAGGAATTACTTTGTTGTTGTGATTTTTCCTTTCTTTTCCTTCCATTTTCTCTTCTTTTCTTTTCTTTCTTTCTTTTGCCTTTTCTTCTTCTTTTTTTTCCTTTTTCCTTTTTCTTTTTCTTTTTCTACTCTTTTTCTTTTCTTCTTCTTTTGTCATTTTCATTTTTCTTTTCTCTCTTTTCCTTTACTTATCCTTTACGCTTGCGTTTCTGAACTTTGCTACCGACTAAAAAAGAGGGGTATGAAACAAAATAAATAAGGCTCAAAGGGGTAACAAAGGATAAAGTGTTTAGATAGCAGAACAAAATGCCTTCGTCATTCCAACCTCCAAAACATGTCGAGTACAAACAAATGCAATTAAGCAAAACAGGGAAAACATTCGTAATATCTTTTGATTGTACCAGACCTGATAACCATATCCACACATTTGCCTTCTACATCTGTTAACTAAAAGCAACATTGGACAACACTCTCCTTACCACGAACGACCCCTGCCAATTTCGGCCAACTTGCCATTAGCTTCAACCTGATGCGGCATGATGCATTAATATAGGATCTTTTTATGTTCTATCTGCCCCAGTTTCATACAATTTGGGCTTGAAGTGACCTAAAAATGCCCTTACTTATTTCCCTCAAATGTCCCTATCATCTTCAAAAAAAAAGAATTATTTCATTGCTTCCTGACTAAACTTACTTTTAAAGATCAGGCTGAGAATTATGATGTGCATGTCATGTCACTAGAACCATCATGAAAAGAACTGAAAAAGGAGAAGAGAACTAAAAAATGACTAGAAATAGCAGAAAACAGAGAATTGCATTAGACAGACGGTGAAAGGATTTGAATCAACAAAACAAGCAAAACAAACTGGGGTACAACCCTAAAACAAACCTAGATAACACTAAATGAGACACTACGACTAAAGGAACTAGACAAAATAAAGGATAGAAGGGTTTGAGTCACAAGACAATATCCGGATTATAACCCTGAAGTAACCCGGACAACAGAAATGACAACAAAATAAACCATCAAAACTCCACTCCGTCTGACCAAGAAATGGAGCGTCTTCCCAATTACCAAGCACGGCATCTTAGCCACTGAGTTTCGCATCAACACTGCCAAGACCATTATCAACTTTAATCAACAAGTTCCCAAGAGAATTCGCATGCTCCCTGTCACTGTCACTGACCACAACTACCCCTCTTTGAATCATTCTTTCTATTTCCCTTTTCAAAGAGCGACAATCTTCAATGCTATGCCCCCGGACTTTAGAGTGGTACATGCATCGAACAGCAGGATCAAAGCCTTTCGCATATGGGTCTAAAAAATTGCTTTTGGGCACCCGTATCAACCAACTCAGTTCTATTGTTGTCTGCCATTTCCTTTTGACTTTGTGTTGTAGAGAAGGGTTACCACTTTAAAATCACAAACCAACCACCTTAATGCTATGAACACAACAAAATGAAGCCATCACGTTAGCGTTAGGGCATTTGACATAAGATAATTTCACTTTACGTGCACTGCACCTAGCCACAGTTATCGGTTCTAAAATGACTTCGAGGGTACAAAGGTCAGTTGGCATCATCCCAATTTGTTTATTTCAACCTCTCTCCTTTCTTTTCATTCCTCGCCCTTCTTTAGCTCGCTCATTTTCCTTTCCCTTTCTTTCTGATTATCGCTCTTTTTTATTTTATTTATAATTCCACCAACTTTTCTTTCTTTTTCTCACTTTTCTTTTCTTGATTTTTCCTTTTTTTTCCTTTTTTTTCTTAAAAAAATGATTCGATCGAACCCTATGTAGGTTGCCTACGTATCATGACCCCGCATGAATCAGATCTTTGCGTAGTTCTGGAAAAACGGGAATAAAGTAAACAAACCAACATTCTCTCTTATTTTTTTTCTTTTTTACTTTAATGACTACTCCGATGAGACGAGAGAAATGAAAGAAGCAAATTATTTTTTTTTTTGAATTTTCTAGACTTAATGTTCTATGACCTATTCTAAACTCAAGCTTAACGGGCATGTTTTTTTTATTGCTTTTAAAAACAAACAACTCTATGGGAAATTATTAGGAAAAAAAATCCTATAAGAGAAAAATATTTTTTGATTCTTTTTTCTGAAATGAAGTCCAAACAATAAACAAAAGAAAAATATGTTGGATTTTCATTTGATATCCTGATGCAAGATTTCAAAACAAGCAATGCAAAAGATAAAACAAAATATTTTTTTTTTATTTCAATTTTGATTGCCTAAAGAAGAAATTCTAAATGATAAACAAAAGATAAAGTATTTTTATTTTCTATGTACAGTTTCCTAAAGTTCTAATGAAAAATGAAAAGAACTTTTTTTTTTCNGCCACTGAGTTTCGCATCAACACTGCCAAGACCATTATCAACTTTAATCAACAAGTTCCCAAGAGAATTCGCATGCTCCCTGTCACTGTCACTGACCACAACTACCCCTCTTTGAATCATTCTTTCTATTTCCCTTTTCAAAGAGCGACAATCTTCAATGCTATGCCCCCGGACTTTAGAGTGGTACATGCATCGAACAGCAGGATCAAAGCCTTTCGCATATGGGTCTAAAAAATTGCTTTTGGGCACCCGTATCAACCAACTCAGTTCTATTGTTGTCTGCCATTTCCTTTTGACTTTGTGTTGTAGAGAAGGGTTACCACTTTAAAATCACAAACCAACCACCTTAATGCTATGAACACAACAAAATGAAGCCATCACGTTAGCGTTAGGGCATTTGACATAAGATAATTTCACTTTATGTGCACTGCACCTAGCCACAGTTATCGGTTCTAAAATGACTTCGAGGGTACAAATGTCAGTTGGCATCATCCCAATTTATTTATTTCAACCTCTCTCCTTTCTTTTCTTTCCTCGCCCTTCTTTAGCTCGCTCATTTTCCTTTCCCTTTCTTTCTGATTATCGCTCTCTCTTTTTTTTTATAATTCCACCAGCTTTTCTTTCTTTTTCTCACTTTTCTTTTCTTGATTATTCCCCCTTTTTTCCTTTTTTTTCTTAAAAAAATGATTCGATCGAACCCTATGTAGGTTGCCTACGTATCATGACCCCGCATGAATCAGATCTTTGCGTAGTTCTGGAAAAACAAGAATAAAGTAAACAAACCAACATTTTCTCTTCTTTTTTTTTTTTACATTAATGACTACTCTGATGAGACGAGAGAAATGAAAGAAGCAATTAATTTTTTTTTTGAATTTTCTAGACTTAATGTTCTATGACCTATTCTAAACTCAAGCTTAACGGGCATATTTTTTTTTTTTTGCTTTTAGAAACAAACACTCTATGAGAAATTATTAAGGAAAAACCCCTAAAAGAGAAAACTAATTTTTGATTTCTTTTTTTTTTTACAGAGAGAAAATCTAAAAAATAAACCACAAAAAGGTATTTGAATTTTCATTTGATATCCTGACGCAAGACCTCGAAACAAGCAATAAAAATAAAACAAGATATTTTTGGATTTCAATCTAATTGGCTAAAGGAAGAAACATTAAACAAAGGATAAACTATGTTCCTTTTTTCTTCTATGTACATTATCCTAAAGTTCTAATGAAAATAAATTATTTTTCATTAATTTCCCAAGGAAAAACCTCAAAAGAAAATCTCTTCTTTTTTTGGATTTTTGGAACTAATATCTTAAAGAAAAAATTTTAAAGAGGTACTAAAAGAAAATTCTTTTTTTTTGAATTTTTGGTCCTAATACAGTAAAGGAAATAGAAAAACGATTTCTATTTTAAGTCCCAGATATTAACTGCCTAAAGGAAAACCACCTCCAAAATATTCTCTTTTTTTTTATTCATTCCTACAATTAGTATTATAAAGAAAACTTATGACGGAAATATAAAAATGCAAAATTTCTTTCTTTCCTTTTTTTTCCTCTTTGGATTTTTGGCCTATACAAAGACGCTGCAAGATTTAATCAATGCTAAAAGAACAGAGTGACAAAAGTTACTCAACTATCACTGCATTAGAGACTAAACACAACTCAACAATTTCAATATTCAACCCATCAATGCACGTAAGTATGTCACACTTGGAATACATATCCATCAATGCACTCTCTATATACAAATCTGAATGAAACCTCGACTTCCAGACAATCCCAGGATTTTGACGAGCCTCCACGAGTGCCTTGATGCCAGAACACGCCAACAGTGCACTTAAGTATGTCAAATAATTAGGCACAACGACAGCACCTTGCATCTTCACAAACAAATCCAAGCTTTCCTCACAAAATTCATTTTGAGAAAGCCCAGAAATTACAGCTATCCAAGAGATAACATTACTCACATCCATCTCATCAAAAATCCGTAATTTCATTTTGTTTCCATGGAAATGGCGTTCAAAGTTCATAGATGATAGACCATAGTTAGTCAAAAGCTGTTCAATAAGATCATATTTGCAATCCACCAAATTAGAACAAAAGAGAACACTTGGAGATGGCAAGACATCACCATTAAAAACTAAGATCTGTATTTCATATTGTACAGCTTACAAGCCAACTAAGTTTACGTAATTACACCTGACAATTGAAAACAAATTCTCATAACCTCAAACCCACCCCAAGATCCCAGCAACTATCAATTTCCAGAAACCGTGCTCAGGTAAAATTCAGAAACTCAAGCAAAAATCTCAGTACAAACGGTCCCAATTATTCTCAGATGGACAGCAGCAAATTAATGTAAAATTAGAAACTCAGACTATGATCTCTTCAGTTCAGTCCACCTGCTATCTCAACCCAAGAAGAATTGATCAAACCAGCTAGCAGAACAGTATATTTTCGGCATCTCACATAAGGCAGAAACAATGCAGAATTGTATTGAAAATACAGCAGTCTCAAGACTGATCAAAAGCAGAATTCAAAACAGGTCAGCAAATCGCAGTTAAAACTCAAGAAAAACAATTGCAGCAGCCTCGGTTTCTCTTGAACTTTGAAGTAAATATGTTGCCAAAAATGATGCAGATTTTCAGCAGATAACAAGGAGCAAACAGATAGACAATTTGGTGCAAATAACCAATGCAAAACAGGTACAAAACTGGTGTTAAATATGCTGTCAAATTGCTGCTCCCAACTGAGTTCTTAAGTGCAGATTTGCAGCTCTATCTGTGCAGAATTTTCTGCTCAAACAGTGCAAAACAGGGCACAAAACTGCAAAGTTTCTTAGCTCCAATGCCAACCCAAAATGGCAATTTCAGCAGATCAAACAATGATCACAACTGTTAAGTTAAAAAAACAATCAGACAAACAGCTTAAACAACACACAAATGGTAACTCAAACAGGGTAGAAATCGTTGTAACAGTGCAAAATTTGGCAGACGATCAGCTTCAAAAATAGTTCAGAAATTTTCAACCAAAATACAGCCCAAAGATGCATAAAATGTTGCTGAAACTATGGAGAAACAGTGCAGAAAAATAGCTGTCCAAGCTGTGAAGATTTTGGCTATAAAAACAACGCTGCAATTTTGCAAACTGGACAGAGGAAAAGCAATTGTAGCAGCAGGTGACCAAATTGTAGCTAATACTATACAATTACAGACATATAAAACTGCAGAACTCAAACACAATCTCAACTAACACGAATTTTCGGCAGATTTAGCTTAGAAATCACAATTCAAGCATGCTCAATCTCTAGTCCAACTGAATCCCCTCTAGTAACTCGACGACAACAACAACTATTAAAAACCGGTGAAAACAAGTTCAAACTAGGAGAACTTCAGCTATCAATTTACTCCAAAAACTTCTCCACAAATAGTGGCAAACTTCAACAAGACAAGCTTCAGAACTTCACAGTCTTAGCACAAAGATAATTGGTGTTCAATGTAGGATTTACTTTCAAAGATTGCCCCACGAATAACTCATAGATTGAATTGAAATCACAAAACAATGCTTCAACAAACAAGGACTGATCCCAACAGAACTTTCGTCGACATAAAAGAAGTTTGACAAGGGAACTTCAACTTGAACTCTAAAAATTTCAATAGTAGAGTCCATTGACACAATTCAATTCACACAACTTCCAACAAGTAACTTCTGAAATCAAAAACTAACCTATGTAGCTAAAAGTGGCTAGAAGTGCAAGATTTGGCTAAGACCCCGCGAAGCCAAGAAACTAAGATTTACTAGGAAGACCGGACCCTATGTGGGTTGCCTACGTATCACGCCCCGAAAGACGAGAATCGGGTATGCGTAGTTCGGGCAGATTGGATACGGTTGAGAATTAAAAAAAATAACTAATTTAGAAAAAACATATTTTTTTCGTCTTTTCCTTGCAAATGATGAAACATGCAAACTCTTTTTGGATTTTCCTTTTCCTCTTTTTTTTTTTTTGATTTTTGATTTTTTGTAAAATGATAAAAATGCAAAATCTTTTGGATTTTTCATGTTTTTTTCTTTTTTGGTCTTTTTCTTAATAAAAAAAATGTAACGAAACAAAACTGGGCCCTACTTGCTTTATTTTCACACCTCACCCTCTCTTTTTTTTCTCTTTTTCTCTCTCTCTTTTTTTTCTTTCTTTTTTTTCATTGTTTTTCTTTTTTTTTCATTTTTTCATTTGCCCTCAACTATCATTGGTCCGCCAAATGACCTTTTTACCCTTGAATAAATGCAACATGTAGCACGTAGGATGCATCAAGACGGTCTTTTCTTTTGGGTATACCTGTCCTAGACGGACCCAACCCCTGTGTTGAGTCCCCTAAGTCAAGTGCACATGATGCAAACAAGCGTTCCTACTAGGGATCAGGCATTAGGCTGAGTTATTCTAGGTTTAAAAACCTGGGTTTATTTGTTCTAGACCTGGCTTACCCGAGTGGACAACTCGGGCCGAGGGGGAGGCAGCGTACCGGGGATACAGAAGCTCCGCCGGCTTAGCAACTTATCCAAACCTCGTTCTAAATGGTAAAAGACTCTAAACAGAAGAGAAGCTACACGAAGTGCACCCTTCTCCATTATGTAGAAGACTCAGAGAGAGGAAGGGATTCGCAACAGTTTATATATACAATTCACCAAATATCAAAGCGGTAAAGCATTTAGCACATTAAGTCTAAACATGTAACAAAATCAGATAAAGCCAAATATAACAATTTAACTGAGCTCAAATTCTGAACCCTGAACCAAAAGTTCTGGGTTCTTGTCCCCAGTAGGGTCGCCAGAGTTGTCACACCTTCTTTTTCCCTACACCCCCGGTAAAGAGGGGTATAATAAGGAGTTTTTCCAATTAAAGGACAATCGAAACGGGATTTATTTAAAGAGGATTCAGAGTTGCCACTTGGGAATTTTATAGTGTCCCAAGTCACCGGTTTGAATCCCGAATCGAGGAAAGGGTTTGACTCTGTTTAGCAGTCGCGAACCAGAAATCCGGGTAAGGAATTCTGTTAACCCGGGAGAAGGGGTTAGGCACTCCCGAGTTCCGTGGTTCTAGCACGGTCACTCAACTGCTATATTTGGCTAAAATCTGATTCTAATACATTTTGAACCTATGTGCAAATTTTAGCTTTTAACCGCTTTTCTCAATTTTTAAAGAAGATTAAACGTCGTTTAAAACATGTCTTTGGATCGCGTCACATGAAATGCACCCGCAATCCGAAACACATTTTATTCAACGTTTTAGGATTTGGATATGGGTCACATGAAATGCACACCCGATTTTAAGAAGGTAATATTATTAAAAGACGCGCCTAAAGCAACTAACGCGTTGTTAACTTTGCGGGAGGCCACGGAAATTTGCTAAATGGCACGTCCCGAGTTCTAAGGATTTTTTAAAAAATTATTAAAGAGGACCACGTAATTTGTGATTTTTGTTTGGCGCGGCGCACCTCGATTCCAAGGTTATTTAAACTAAAGGCTCGGAGGGCCATAAGCTACTCGTTTTAATCATATGGCTCACCTTCATCTAACTACAGGGATTTGGTTATTTAATACTAAATGCAACTAATGGTCTTATTCAATTAACCAGAAACTTATATGAGACAAAATTAATCATTTGAATAAAAGGGAAGTTCGACCCGGTATAGATGAACCAGTAGGCCAACGGAAGAAGGTAGCCCAAGTCTCATTAGGAAGAAATTATTGCGCTTGGGCCTAAGGGTGAGCCCAAGTTCTCAAACCCGCCTCTCCTACGCGAAAGACTCGACATCGAGTCTCCATAGTGCACAGCTAAATGCCTTAAGGGATAAATACTTGGATGCAAGTTCGGAAGGCCAAATATTGGTACCACACCTATGCAAATAGACTTTGAACATCATTTTTTATTGATCAATAGGCAGTTACACTTCAACAATGAAAGCAATACAGGTTTGAAAGCAATTGACAACCTTATTTTAACGACAAATGCTGTAAGCAAACTTTGCCTTCCAAATCTCCAAACCAGATTGAAACTAAGTTCGAAGCCTTAAAACTTAAACCAAAATTTATAAGAACAGAGCTTCATACAGTACTAATAGTATGCTTGTTTTTAACCAACTGAAACACAAGTCACATCAGAAACACCAACTGTTTTAGACTAAAACCCAAACAGAATTCAAAATATACCTAAATTGCAAATACAACTATGACCTTCAAGACTAAAACATGAGTGATTCTCAGCAGGAAACTCACAAATCTGAACCGCGTATTCAATATCAAGCATGAATTCGAATAATCAAAGTCCATGGTTCACTCATTGACACAGACGCAGAATGTTACACCAAGTCACTTTCACATACACAGTTTTAGAGGAAAGAAAAAGGTCCTGAATAACATCTATAACTAGGAATCTAATTACAAAACACATAAATAGTAAAAGGAAAATGGGAATTCAGCTTCAAACAGGATCTTCATTTAACCAAACTTCAAATCTTTACATGCATCAGCAATCATGCTTCAACCACGGGCTAAGGAAATACCTGGAGACTTGAAAGAGAACAGAAGAGGGTAGTGAGAGCAAAGAACAACAGTAGCAGTAGAAATCAGCAGCAACCACACAGCCCAGATTTAGGGAATGAAACCAGGAAATTGACTCAAAACCCAATGGAACAGTAGTTTCAACACAGTTTGATCAAAAACCTTCCAAAATAATATCAAACCAACTCGAATCCTATTACTGAACACTATTGTTTTCAGAACTCAACAGAATCAGTAACCACTGAAGCTCAAGGGAGCATCAGAACTCTTGTATTTTTCTAGAATTCTATTTCTATATCTCCTCCTTTTCTTTTCTGCGTGTGTATTCTTCTGTCCCCCCTTAAAATGAAAGGCAAAAGGACCTTATATAGGCACACCTAAGGCAGCCTTGGCCTGACTAAACAATTCCCTTTTTTACCCCTCTTTTTTATTATTTTACCCCTCTAAAATATCTGAGAATTCCTGCTCCCTAATAGACTAGTGCTCACCTTATCCTTTAGAACCTTCTTCCTAACAGAAATGATTCCCTCCCAACCTGAAATCCCTGAATTATCCTTTGCCCAACCAATTATTACTACCCTTACCCCTTCCTTTGAGACCCCTAGAGTTTCTAGACTGACATTTGACTCCCCTATAGGTTTCCTGAAGTGTGACAAACAGGACTACTCAAATGCTAAGGCTTCAAACAGATCAAAATATGAAACTCTTAAAAGAGATGCTGAACTTTTGACAATTGAAAACAACCTAATCATGAATCAAGCACTCAAGCATTCACAGGATCATTTAAACCAACATTTGAACAGAAACTCAATTACAAAGCTTATCGTATTAAGCTAAGCAATGATTTAAACAAGTCTAAACCTAAATTAACCGACATGAAACACTCAAGCTTATTAACCACAGAAATTAAAACACCAAACAAAGGGGCACGACTTATACAATTCGATTAACAGGATAAACAAGAACAAGACTTAATACGAACTCAGAACCTGAAATGAAGTTTAAACCAAAGGAAAAGGGATGAGGAGGAAGATGAATCAATTGAAGAAAAATCAAAAGGAATGAAGAAGAACTTACCTAGTTGAACAGGATTGAACCCAGGACTCGAACATTGACTTTGTCCCAAATAACGTCACCCATTTGTTCTTGGCAAGAACAAATAACCAACGTTATTTGAGGGACAAAACCAACCAGAACTCGAGATAAACCCTCAAGCACTCATTTAGGATTTGGACTTCTGGAACCCTAGATTTAAAATTCGAACAGTTTTGGGGGTATTTGAGAGGAATTGAGTGTGGATTTCGGATAAGGGGAACGAAGTGGTCATAGGGTGTGATTTTGGGGTGGTTTGGTGGTGGCGCCGCCACTGGAGACATTGTGGCGGCTCTAAGGTTCATGATTTCGAATCAAGATTCGAGGGATTTGGGTAGGTTTTGAAGGAAACTGGTTGTGGATTCGTGATGAGGAGGCAAAGGAGAAGCTGTGGTGTTAATTTCGGGTGGACGGAGTGGTGTATTGCATCGCCGCCTGCGGAGGTTTCAGGGGCAGCGGGCTCTAGGGTTTCTGGAGGATGAGGGAGATGAGAGACGAAGGGGGTGGGGGTGTTCGGACAGAGGGGGTGGGTAGCGTTCAGACATATATATATTATTGTCTCCCCAGTTCTCAGCCGTTGGATCGAGAGACCTCGACGGCTGAGATTCACTGGAGGCAAAACGGGGTCGTTTGGTATTGCTGGAGAGATTGGGTCGGGTGACGGTGGATTGGGCTTGGCTTAACGGGTTTGGG
>NW_017677513.1:28259-29800 GCF_001879085.1 Nicotiana attenuata
CACTCCGGGAATTTGTGTCTCGATTTCAAATGGAGAGGATGGATCTTCCCCCAGTCACGGATGACTGGGCAGTACAAGCCTTCACTCAAGGATTGAACGCCAACAGCTCAGCCGCATCCAGGCAATTAAAGCAAAGTCTGATCGAGTTTCCAGCAGTTACGTGGGCAGACATCCATAGCCGGTACCAATCGAAGATAAGGGTAGAGGACGACCACAGCGGAGCAAGTTCGGATTCACCATCCACACATAGGAATTTCGATCGACCTCGTAGGGAAAACTACAAAGATTCAAGACCGAACAAGGAAAGATATCGGCCGTATCAGGATGATAGGAGGCCTAAATTTACGAGGAACGACCGCGGCTATGAGAGGAACAGAAGACCGTTACCGAAGGCCAACCTCGGGAAAGCCGTCGATAGACAGGAAGCACCCCGATTAGCTGAATATAATTTCAGTGTCGATTCGGCTACCCTGGTGTCGGCAATCGGACGTATCAAAGAAGCCCGATGGCCCAAACCCGTACAGTCCGATCCGTCGAGGAGGGATCCCAAGTTAATATGTAAGTACCACAACACACATGGCCACAGAACCGAAGATTGCAGGCAACTGCGGGAGGAAGTTGCCCGGTTGCTCGATGAAGGTTACCTTCGAGAATTTCTCAGTGATCGGGCCAAAAACTCATTACGAAAATCGAGATCGACCAGCCGATAGGAAGGAACCCCGGCACACCATAAACATGATAATTGGAGGGGAAGACGCACCTCAAGTACCAATACTGAAACGTACCAAGATATCGATCACAAGGGAGAAGCGGATCAGGGATTATGCACCAGAGGGAACACTATGTTTTAGCAACGAGGAAATCGATGGACCAGCACAACCCCATAACGACGCTTTGGTAATATCCATGATGGTCCGAGACACTAAAGTCAAGCGTGTCTTGGTCGATCCCGGAAGCTCGGCTAACATAATTCGGTCGTGGGTCGTCGAACAGTTGGGACTGACAGGGCAGATAATTTCTGAGGTAAGAGTATTGAATGGATTTAATATGGCTACGGAGACAACACGAGGGGAAATAACTCTGATGATCGACGTGGGCGGAGTTACAAAAGCGACCAAGTTCTGTGTTATCAAGGGCGATATGAGGTACAACGCCCTGCTCGGAAGACCTTGGATACACGACATCGGGGCCGTACCGTCCACGCTGCACCAAATGCTGAAATTCCCATCTGCCGAGGGGGTCATCACTGTGTACGGGGAGAAATGCGCCGCAAGAGAGATGTTCGCAGTAGATGAGGTGTCCAAGGCAAAATAGCAGTCAAAGTGTAAGCCTCCGGTAAAAGAGGCTGTACCAGAATCTACCTTCGGGGAAGACCTCTTTCTTCCCCGGTCTTTCGTGACTCCGGATGAGTCCGATGCCACCAAATCAACAGTCGAAGAGCTGGAACAGATCCCTATTCGTTCGAGTGCGCCAGACCGAAAGGTATACCTGGGCTCGGGTTTAACTACCGAGCTCAGGAAAAATTTGCTTTCTTTTCTTAC
>NW_017677514.1:0-4316 GCF_001879085.1 Nicotiana attenuata
GCTCTTCCGATCTCTCAACTCAGGGATTGGAGCCCTAATGTTGGTAAAAAAACGGCGACTAGGGAATGGAGGCCCTATGTCTAAAAACTCAACTCAAGGATTGGAGCCCTAATGTTGGTAAAAGACGACTAGGGAATGGAGGCCTCATGTCTAAAAACTCAACTCAGGGATTGGAGCCCTAATGTTGGTAAAAAAGGCTACTAGGGAATGGAAGCCATATGTCTAAAAACACAACTCAGGAATTGGAGCCCTAATGTTGGTAAAAGTCGACTAGGGAATGGAGGCCCTATGTCTAAAAACACAACTCAGGGATTGGAACCCTAATGTTGGTAAAAGGCGACTAGGGAACGGAGGCCCTATGTCTAAAAACTCACCTCAGGGATTGGAGCACTAATGTTGGTAAAAATGGCGACTAGGGAATGGAGGCCCTACGTCTAAAAACTCAATTCAGGGATTGGAGCTCTAATGTTTGTAAAAGGTGATTAGGGAATGGAGGCCCTATGTCGAAAAACTCAACTCAGAGATTGGAGCCTTAATGTTGGTGAAAGGCGACTAGGGAATGGAGTCCCTATGTCTAAAAACTCAACTCAGGGATTGGAGCCCTAGTGTTGGTAAAAGGCGACTAGGGAATGGAGGCCCTATGTCTAAAAATTCAACTCAGGGATTGCAGCCCTAATGTTGGTAAAAAGGCGACTAGGGAATGGTGGCCCTATGTCTAAAAACTCAACTCAGAGATTGGAGCCCTAATGTTGGTAAAAAAGGCGACAAGGGAATGGAGGCACTATGTCTAAAAACTCAACTCAAGGATTGGAGCCCTAATGTGGGTAAAAAAGGCGACTAGGGAATGGAGGCCCTATGTCTAAAAATCTCAACTCAGGGATTGGAGCCCTAATGTTGGTGAAAGGCGACTAGGGAATGGAGGCCATATGTCTAAAAACTCAACTCAGGGATTGGAGCCTTAATGTTGGTGAAAGGCGACTAGGGAATGGAGGCCCTATGTCTAAAAACTCAACTCAAGGATTACATCCCTAATGTTGGTAAAAGGCGACTAGGGAATGGAGGCCCTATGTCTAAAAACTCAACTCTGGGATTGGAGCCCTAATGTTGGTAATGGAGGCCCTATGTCTAAAAACTAAACTCAGGTATTGGAGCCTTAATGTTGGTGAAAGGCGACTAGGGAATGGAGGCCCTATGTCTAAAAACTCAACTCAGGGATTGGAGCCCTAATGTTGGTAAAAAGGCGACTAGGGAATGGAGACCCTATGTCTAAAAACTCAACTCAAGGATTGGAGCCCTAATGTTGGTAAAAGGCGACTAGGGAATGGAGGCCCTATGTCTAAAAACTCAACTCAGGGATTGGAGCCCTAATGTTGGTAAAAGGCGACTAGGGAATGGAGGCCCTATGTCTAAAAACTCAACTCAGGGATTGGAGCCCTAATGATGGTAAAGGCGACTAGGGAATCGAAGCCCTATGTCTAAAAACTCAACTCAGGGATTGGAGCCCTAATATTTGTAAAGGCGACTAGGGAATGGAAGCCCTATGTCTAAAAACTCTACTTAGGGATTGGAGCCCTAATGTTGGTAAAAGGCGACTAGGGAATGGAGGCCCTATGTCTAAAAACTCAACTCAGGGATTGGAACCCTAATGTTGGTAAAGGGCGACTAGGGAATGGAGGCCCTATGTCTAAAAACTCAACTCAGAGATTGGAGCCCTAATGTTGGTAAAAAAAAGGCGACTAGGGAATGGAGGCCCTATGTCTAAAAACTCAACTCAGGGATTGGAGGCCTAATGTTGGTAAAAGGCGACTAGGGAATGGAGGCCCTATGTCTAAGAACTCAACTCAGGGATTGGAGCCCTAATGTTGGTAAAAAAGGCTACCAGGGAATGGAGGCCATATGTCTAAAAACTCAATTAAGGGATTGGAGCCCTAATGTTGGTAAAAGGTGACTAGGGAATGGAGGCCTTGTCACACCTCCTTTTTACTTACTCCCCGGGAAGGGTATAATAAAGGGAGTTATTTCCAACTTGAAGTGACGATCGAAACAGGATTATTTATTAAGAGATTCAGAGTCGCCACTTGGAGATTTATGGTGTCCCAAGTCACCGGTTTAAAATCCCGAATCGAGGAAAAGAATGACTCTATTTAACAGTCGGCGAACCAAAAATCCAAGTAAGGAATTCTGTTAACCCAGGAGAAGGTGTTAGGCATTCCCGAGTTCCGTGGTTCTAGCACGGTCGCTCAACTGTTATATTCGGCTTGATTATCTGATTTTAAACAATTATGGACCTATGTGCAAATTTTAACTTATAACCGCTTTTATGTAATTTATTAAAGAATATTGCAACGTTATTAAAGCATGTCTCGAACCATGTCACATAAATGCACCCGTGGCTTTCGACATATCTTAACATCGTTGAGATTTGGATTTGGGTCACATAAATGTGCACCCGAGTTTAGGAAGATAATATTATTAAATAACGTGCCTAAAAGCAACTACGCGTTGTTAACTTTGCGAGGGCCATGGAAATTTGCTAAATGGCACGCCTCGAAGTCTAATTTCAAAGGATTGTACTCAACTAAAGCAAACTACAGATGTTCATAATTATTTTACTAAACTACCTTGAGATTAGCGTCAAAGGCATGTGATTATGGAATTTATTTGTGGAAGAAATATAGTAAATTATTTATGGAAATGTAAGCTAACCCAAGAATATTTAACGATTGAGCTAGTTAGAGCTCCTATGTGTATTAAATCACTAGACTTAAACATTTTTGCCCATTTATCTTGTCAGATTCAATTTAAAAGCTTTTGACAAACATCTTTCCAAACATTCACTAGACCAAATTAATAATGAAATAATACTAACTAAATAGATACACCCAAATAGCAATGCAGTAGATCCAAACAATAAAATATCCGGATTATAGTGATATAAACGTGAGAAATAAGAAGATTGAATTAAAATAATATCATGCTTATCAGATTCAAAGAAAAGTTTATTCATGCTCAAAGATTCACAATCACAATCATAAACGAAATGTATTAGTCAAGTATAAAATGAGAGATGGACCTTCAGGCAATAAACTTTCTTCAACGAGCCTCTATAAGAGCTCGATCCTTACAGGCCTTAAAAGCGAAACCAACAGGACCACGGCAACGAACCTCTTGACCGGAAACTTTCAACGTAGAACTCAGAACGACGACCTTGCCTTTTAACCAGAATCGAGCGCAACTCGAACAACCTTAACTACACTTTACCGGGAGATGGCAGGTTGCTTTTAATAGATTGAAAGATTGGGCAAATCCTTATACCTCTGATCAAATATATTAGAGAGGTATCCGAAATTAGCAGAAAACTTCAATTCCTGATGTTGTCAAAGTCAAATGAACAGGGAAGAAGGGATATAGCAATGGGAAGAAGACAACGTGGTGGACTGTACTGCGGTTAGGACTTAACTCGAAGAAGTTGCTGAATTAATTGGATATCTCGTCTGAGAACTGCTTACTGATTGGGCATATTATTTCCATCCATTGGACTCCGGCAGAGAATTGTGGAGTTTTCAGAAAAAGCGGTCTCCTTTTAGCTGCGGCTGTTTGTGTGTTTAATAGAGTGTATAGGGTGTGTTTTTGGTGTCGATTTATATTTTAGGTGTAGCTACTATTATATAGGGGTAGGTATTAGGTTAGGGGTATGGGCCTAGAGATTATGGGGTAGGGAATTGGGCCAAAGACTAAAAAAGAAATGGACTACAAGATTTATAAAGACGGGATAAACCAACCTAAAACTAATACCTCCTAAAACTATATGCAATTATAATATAAAAATATAAAACTAATTTTAATTAATTGAACTAAACAATAAAACATAAAACTATTTTTTGTGTTTTCAAGATTATATAAAAATAAAGATAACGTACAATTTTTGTATATTTTTTATTTAAATTTACCAAAGATGCGTAAACTAAAATATTTTTGTAATTTTCATTTTTTTATAATAAAATAAAGTAAAAAAAATTCAAAATCAGTTGAAATAAAGGTATTAAGCCTAAACTAAATATTTACATGCTAAGATATGTAAAATCTCGGGGAGGGTCAAAAATCACATGTCTACAGGCCCTATGTCTAAAAACTCAACTCAGGGATTGGAGCCTTAATGTTGGTGAAAGGCGACTAGGGAATGGAGGCCTTATGTCTAAAAACGCAACTCAGGGATTGGAGCCCTAATGTTGGTATAAATAAGGCGACTAGGGAATGGAAGCCCTATGTCTAAAAACTCAACTCAGGGATTGGAGCCCTAATGTTGGTAAAAGGAG
>NW_017677514.1:7387-7633 GCF_001879085.1 Nicotiana attenuata
CTAGGGAATGGAGGCCCTACGTCTAAAATCTCAACTCAGGGATTGGAGCCCTAATGTTGGTAAAAGGCGACTAGGGAATGGAGGCCCTATGTCTCATAACTCAACTCAGGGATTGGAGCCCTAATGTTGTAAAAAGGCGACTAGGGAATGGAGGCCCTATGTCTAAAATCCCAACTCAGGGATTGGAGACCTAGTATTGGTAAAAGGCGACTAGGGAATGGAGGCCCTATGTCTAAAAACTCAACT
>NW_017677514.1:12647-12872 GCF_001879085.1 Nicotiana attenuata
AATGTTGGTAAAAGGCGACTAGGGAATGGAGCCCTATGTCTAAAAACAGAACTCAGGGGTTGGAGCCCAAATGTTTGTAAAAGGCGACTAGGCAATGGAGGCCCTATATCTAAAAACTCAACTCAAGGATTGGAGACCTAATGTTGGTAAAAGGCGACTAGGGAATGGAGGCCCTACGTCTAAAATCTCAACTCAGGGATTGGAGCCCTAATGTTGGTAAAAGGC
>NW_017677514.1:24135-24550 GCF_001879085.1 Nicotiana attenuata
TCCAATCCCCGAGTTGAGCCATTTTAGACATAGGGCCTCCATTCCCTAGTCGCCTTTTGCCAACATTAGGGCTCCAATGCCTGAGTAGTGACTTTTTAGACATAGGGCCTCCATTCCCTAGTCGCCTTTTTTGCCAACATTAGGGCTCCAATCCCTGAGTTGAGCCTTTTAGGCATAGGGCCTCCATTCCCTAATCGCATTTTGCCAACACTAGGGCTCCAATCCTTGAGTTGTGCCTTTTTCAGACATAGGGCCTCCATTCCCTAGTCGCCTTTTGCCAACATTACGGCTCCAATCCCTGAGTTGTGCCTTTTTACCTCCATTCCCTAGTCGCCTTTTTTGCCAACATTAGGGATCCAATCCCTGAGTTGAGCCTTTTTAGACATAGGGCCTCCATTCCCTAGCCGCCTTTTGC
>NW_017677514.1:28342-29786 GCF_001879085.1 Nicotiana attenuata
TTGTGATGAATTTCTGAGAGTCGGACGACTTACACAGATCAGGCATCCAGTCCAAAAGGCATGTCATGTTCCTTGAAGTCCGCATGTACTCCAGATAAGTCCTTCTTTCCTTTCCCCGAAAGGGACACTTCTTGTTTTTAAACTCATTCTCCATTCCATTGTTTGTTTTCTTTGAATCCCTTCCGGTCTAACACTGTTCCGAAACTAAGACAAAGAAGGGATGGCAAGACTGATTTACAGGGCTTTCATTTGACACGAGCTAATGTGCAAAAAGGCACCCATTCTCGCCAGGGGCATCAGGTTGACCCCGACTAGACATGGCGACCGATGCTTCGAAATCAAAACTCTCGGAAGGAGAAAATCAAATTGAAGTGCCTATAAAGGCAAATGAAGCTGAAAACGTTGAGTCCCACGTGGCTAACCGCCTCGGCAAAAGTTGAAGAAGCCAAGGTGCCCCAAATGCTCTGAAATTAAAATGGGAAGAAAGAAGCCAGAAAAGAAAGGCCTACAAAGGAAAAATAAAGTTGGAAAAGGTTAAGTCCCACACGACTAGCCGTTGCAGCAATGTTTGAGGAGCCAAATGTTCCCCAATGTTCTGAAGAAAAGAAAAGAAAAGAAAAAGAAAAAAGAAAAAAAGAGAATCAGAAAGGAAAGGCCTACGAAGGCGAAATAAAGTTGAAAGTTGAGTTCCACCGACCAACCATCATGGCAAAGTCTGGAAAAATCAGAGGTTCTCCAGGGCCTGAAATGAATCGATCCTCAGGGAGCAAATAGTTGCAGTTGTGATCTTCATCAAAGAAGCTGGGAAAAGATCCAGTGATCAAACAATCAAGGCCACAAAACCAACCACCGTTTCAAACTAACAATTGTTCTTTGTTTGAAAAATTTGAAACAGGTGTAATCCAAAGCAACCGTGCAAGAAGCAGGTGCAACCAAAAAGGGAAATGCGCAAGTGCTGAAACAGCTTTGCAGCAAATAATCAATCAAAAAGGGAAGTTTCCTCCAAGTTCTTTCCTCATCTTATTAAAATTGAAAAAAAAAGAGAAAAGAAGAAAATCCCAAAAAGGATAGTTTAGAGTCCCCAATATCAATCTTTTACTCTTGTTTGCCAACATTAGGGCTCCAATCCCTGAGTTGCGCCTTTTAGACATAGGGCCTCCATTCCCTAGTCACCTTTTGCCAACATTAGGGCTCCAATCCCTGAGTTGCGCCTTTTAGACATAGGGCCACCATTCCCTAGTCGCCTTTTGCCAACATTAGGGCTCCAATCCCTGAGTTGAGCCTTTTTAGACATAGGGCCTCCATTCCCTAGTCACTTTTTGCCAACATTAGGGCTCCAATCCCTGAGTTGTGCCAATTAGACATAGGGCCTCCATTCCCTAGTCGCCTTTTTTACCAACATTAGGGCTTCAATCCCTGAGTTGAGCCTTTTTAGACATAGGGC
>NW_017677515.1:0-29773 GCF_001879085.1 Nicotiana attenuata
AGTGAGGCGAGTGAGGATAAAATACCCCGACTAATTCAGCTATATCGGCGTGGCGTCTTTCTTGAATTTGTGTTACGAGGGGCGCAGTAGGAGTAGCGGATTTCGCCAAGCTTCGCACTCAAGAAATGCATGATGCTGACAAAAAGCTTTAGCCAAAAACTCTGTGGTGGAAAACCCTAAGGATTACACCTTCTCAGTCCAAGTGTCGCGCACAACAGCGCAGGTGTCGCACACGAGCTGATTGTGACACCCAGCTCAAGTTAGGCCGCTTATAACTTGAATACTCAACATAGTCCTATCTAAATTGCGTCTAGCAAAGCTGGAAAGTGTACAAACCTCTTCAACACCACCTACTGACATTGAACTAAATAGAGAATAAAACACAATGGAAATTGGTTCTTCTAGAGTTCTTGTCCAAGTAGATTCAGTAATGCACACTTGAATCTTCACTAATTCCTGTGCAAAATTGGCCCTCCGCTTTTTCACTGGCTCTTCAATTTTATTTTAAACGTTCTGCGTTGTAGTGCTGAAGTGCCTGTCTAAAGAGAAAACTATTTCACTGTTATCTTAGAGATTATTATCAGATAGGTTTTGAATTGAAGATCCAATTGTTGATCTTTCCATCGAGATGAAGTCCTTGAGACAATACAGATACTCCCAACCCTATCCTTGATCCGGATTGTGTTCTCTTAACATTAAGCGTAGACTTCTCTCCTTATCCAATATGAAACCTTTTCGATCAGTTCATGAGATATTGCTGGCGCATATTATTCCTTGAGACTATCTCCTGTTCACGTGCATCTCACGTGTATAGGTTGATAAAGAGCAGGCTGTGTCTCACATGTAGGACCTATTCCATGACTGAGTGCATTGTGTCATTCTTCAAACTTCACTGAACTTTGGGCCAAACAAATTCCCCGGCACTTTTTTGATCGATGAAACTCTATGCTTTACTGCATCAGTGAACACCTATATAAACTCAGGCTTTAGAAATCATCAACACTTTAACTTAGAAAGTTTAACTTGAATCATCATAGGACTCAGGTTTAATCAGCGTTAATCACATATATCATTAGTCAGAAATAACAAGTAAAGCACAATATCTCTTTCCCCCTTTTGGCATCAAATCTGAAAGTTGCAAATATTTGTGAGTCCAGCATTGTTTAATATTACTCAATTGGCCACTGGGAACTCGCAGATTGATAACATGGTTTATTAATCAATACCACAAACAAAATTAACCTAATTAAGATCAGAATCTTCATAGGCACAATAAGAAGAAGCATTGCCTCATTGATGTAGGATATGTTTTCAGCAAACAGACCACAAGAGAAAGACAAACTTCCAAATCGCACAAAAAAAATAGAAAAGTCCCGAATTGGTCACTGGGGGTTTCTAGATAGGTTTACAAAAAAGCAAGAACTGGAGGACTTAAGGCTTGGAGGAACTAGAGGGCTGGTTTGGAGAAGGTTTGAGCATATTCTGAAGCATTCTTCACTTTTCTCCTTTTCTTTGCTAGCTCAGCTCGAAGCCCATCTCTTTCAGCTTCCAAATCAGGCAACGCCGAGCCTGAAGCCTACAATTTCGAGCATCCTTAGTTCCACACTCTAGAACCGAAAGCCCTAACTTTGCTATTCACTGGTGTCCTCAGAGTATGACCCAGGTTTTCCAATCTGGGGTGGCATTGACAGGTATAGTCACAAGCCAATAAGGTGCCCTAACAACAAAATGCTCCTTGCTGATGCCATCCTCCATTTCTTCAAAGGCACCCTTAGCCTGTCCAGCACATGTTGTAAGTATGAACCCATATGGAGTTGCATGTGCCTTGGATCCATTAATGTCCCTGTCCAGTAGTTTGACAATAAAAGCAGGAAAATTTATTTGCTTTCCACTCTCCAAGGCATTCCATAAGCACCAGGTCCATCATAGTTGGCAGTATGCCTCCTCTCGCTGTCTGGGCAGCATGCACTTATTCACAAATTCAAAATAAGACCTTGTGCACAGGTCTCATCTCACTCTTCTGAACAGATCTGGCTTCAGGTACATCTTCAGCATTTGCAGCATCCACAAAATTTCTGGTGAATTTGTAGAGCAGCTAGGGAGAGAATCCAGACAAGTGCCACCTCTGCTTAGTATAGATCATCATACCCTTCATAGGTATGTCCATAAACTCACCCAACTTGGTTGCATCAAAACTCTTGCTTTTACAACCCTTCACCATGCTGGAGACTACCCTTTTTTCACAGTGGCATTGGCCATAACTCTATCAATTCATTTCTCATCCAGTCTGCTATCCATTTCAAGGACCATGTCCTTCCACCCTTGTGCAGCTAGAGTATCCACCAATCTTCTCATTCCTGGCTCCTCCAGGTCTTTCAACAACCTACCTTTCAAAATTTTTCTCCTGCAAAAATGGCAAATCTATCTTGTTCTTTCTCAGACACTCCTCTTCTCTCTTCTCCACTCCATTCTTTTTTCTTCTCAGTAATTTTTACCTTTTTCCCTTTCACTGGAGATCTGGTTCTTTTTGGCTAAGGAGGGTTCAGTAGCAGTAGACTACAGGTTCAGAGGAAGACTTCTTGGAAGAAGTCTTGGATCCTTTTGAGGTTTGGGAGTAGGAAACCTCCTCAATTGTTCCTCTTTCTCCGATGGACCAACAGGTCCATCTCATATCTTCTTCTTCTTATGCAAATCTGAAACAACTCTCTACATAACCTTCAGCCTTTCCTTTTCCCGCTCTTTTTCTTCTTGCTCTCTTCCAGAGCTTTCTGCAATTCTGCTTCACTTGCTTCACCCTGCTCCTGTGTAAGCTCGTTCCCTTAGGTACTGAAGGTACACTAGATTTTGGAGATGAATTTTGCTTTTCTAGGTGGCTTGGAAGCAGTTGGAGCCTTTTGTGAGGCAGCCTTGCGCTTCTTTGGATCATAACTAGCTCCAACTTTCTTCAGCATATCTGCCAGAGTTTCTTCCCCTAGATGCACCATGTTCATCTTGATGCTTGCTTAAATTTACTAGCCTTTAGGCCGCCTCCCAGCAAGCTAATTTCCCCCTGAGTTGTTTGCCACTCTCCTCCACACCCCCACAAAGTAGCAAGAACTTTTTCTTTCTTTTTACTACCCTTCCTACTGCTATCAGCCCCCTTTAAACATCTTTCACAAAACCAACCAAAAAACACCTATTATCTACCTTTTCAACTACAATCAGAAATACCACAAGTATTTACCTCACAAGGTGTTCTTGATTCTTGTCATGTCAGAAGAAATATGGTTCGTCACTTATTTCGCTGGCAGAGATAAAGCTTCAGACTCAGAGCTGGAGTCAGATTCTTCAGCAGAAACTTTCTTCTTCTTCTGGCTAGCCCTTCAATATCTCATTTAGAGCTTTTCCCAGAAGACCAAGAAAGCTACAGATTTTCTAGCTAGCATTTTTTCTGCCTGACAGAAACCTAGGTTTTGGAATTTTCAATAGGAGGTAGTAAGATGAGGAGTATTGCGAATGGAGATAACAGGTGGGGGAGTGCAGGAATATCTTTAGGGTTAGGCATGGTGAATTGTTTTCTGAATAATTTGGGAATTTTGGGAATTTTTGGAGAGAAGAAGATAATCAGAACAAGAGAGGGTTTTTGACGGAGTTATGAAATAATGAAGGAGGGTGTGGGTGAGTATTTAAAGATGATTAGAAGTAATTGCAGTAAAGAGGCAGCTTTTTGCAGAGTCAATAAGAAGTCTAATCACTTGTTAAATTCTGGTCTCTTTAGTGGATTAAATAAGCGACGGCTTAGATTTAGGCAAAAAATCCCGGTTTATTTAAGAGTTATCTAGCAGAATGAAACTGGTTACAATGTCAACGGATAGAATTTCTGGGAGTTTATGAATGTAGGATTCTTGCTCATAGATTGAAAAAATTAATCTTTCTAATTGTGAGTCTAGAAAACTAGCTGAACTTATCTCATAGCAAGTATACTGATGAACCAGGTTCTTCAAGTAGAAACTACTCTTGAACAATGCCTCAATGTCATAATAGAAAAGAATCTTTGTAAAGAGATCATGAGTCATATCCATACACATGTCATAGAGAGTATACTGATTAAAGTATGGAGACTGTGTAAGAAATTAATCTAGAATTTACACAAGTTGAAACTTCCTAACCAAAAAATTTTTTTTTTCATTGCATTCTGAACTGGACCTTTTAGGTGATCTTAATCACTCCCTACAATCCAACCTGTTCCTCTCAATAGATTTTTCTCTACCTACTCAGTTGCTTTAGTAAAGATGTCATCTATTGTTTATTAGTACCCACATAATTATCTATTTAAAGATCAATCATTTCTCATATGTTATCCTAAAGAAGTGGTGTCTAACATCTATGTGCTTAGTCCTCTTATGATGAACAGGGTTCTTTGTCTAACGAGCACAAAAATCCTACACTGAAAACAATGTCAGGTCTGCTAGCAGTGAGATAAAGAGTGAACCAATCATATCCCTATACAACTTTTGATAGTGATGACCAGTTTCAAACATCTAATTTATGTGCAGTTGCAATGGTTGTGTCTGTTTTCTTTAAGATTCCTCCATTTTAAACTTTTTTGATTAGCTCTTTTGTATAAACTTTGCTGATGGGATATGGTTCCATTTGGACTTTGTTTAATTTGTAAGCCTAAGAAGAAATTAAGCTCACCCATCATGCTCATTTCAAACTCACTTCCCATTAATTTTGCAAAGTCCTTACTTAGCTTGTCAGTGGTGGCTCCAAAGATTATGTCATCAACATAAATTTGCACAACAAGGAGATCCTTACCTTTTTCCCTTAAGAATAAGGTACTATCTATTTTACCTCTCTTGTAACCATGCTCTAGTAAGAATTTTGACAGTCGTTCATACCATGCTCTTGGGGCCTGCTTGAGTCCATAGAGAGCCTTGTCCAGCTTGTACACATGCTCAGGACATTCCTTACTCTCAAACCCTGGTGGTTGTTTCACAAACACTTCTTCTTTTAGGTAGTCATTTAGGAAGGCACTTTTGACATCCATCTGATGAAGAGTAAATTCCATATGTGCTGCAAAGGCTATGAGAAGTCTGATTGCCTCTAGTCTTGCAACTGGAGCAAAAGTCTCATCATAGTCTATGCCTTCCTCTTGGCTGTAACCTTGGACTACCAACCTTGCCTTGGTCCTTGTAACTGTTCCGTCTTCATCAAGTTTGTTCCTGAAGACCCATTTTGTACCAATGACTGATCTGTCCTTGGGTCTTGGTACTAGGTGCCAGACTTGACTCCTTTCAAACTGGTTAAGCTCATCCTGCATTGCATTCACCCAATCTGCATCCTGCAAAGCCTCAACAACATTTTTAGGTTCAATGATAGATAGAAAAGCATCAAAAGCACACAGATTCTTTAATTGTGATCTGGCTTTAACTCCAGATATTGGATCAGTGAGAATGTTCTCAATGGGATGAGAACTTTGATACTTGTGAGGTTTCACAACCAACTGGCTTCTGCTAGATGTTTCTGCCATTTGCTGAGGAACAGGATCATGAACAGGTTCCTTCAAGGAGTTTATTTCAATTCCTCTTTGATTTCGTCCCCCTGTCAGGTTCCCCTGTATGGAAGAACCTATTCCATCACCCGTTCCTTCTGTTGGTGCCACTTTGACTTGAGCTGATGCTTCAGTCAAGTCTTTTACCAATCCAATGGCTTCATCTTCATGTTCCTGTCTCTCAGAAAGAATGCTAGTTTCATCAAATACTACATGCACACTTTCTTCTACACACAAAGTTCTTTTGTTAAACACTTTATATGCTTTGCTATATGAAGAATATCCCAAGAATACTCCCTCATCACTTCTAGGATCAAACTTTCCTAGGGAGTCTTTTCCATTATTGTGCACATAGCACTTGCAACCAAATGCCCTAAGATGGGATATGTTTGGTTTTCTCCCTTTAAGTAACTCATAGGGAGTCTTCTCTACTAGAGGTCTGGTCATGCATCTATTTATTATGTAACATGCAGTGTTTACAGCCTCTGCCCAGAAGCTGTGAGGCAATTTACTAGAAAGTAGCATGGTTCTAGCCATATCCTCAAGAGTTCTATTCTTTCTTTCAACTACTCCATTTTGCTGAGGGGTCCTAGGGGAAGAGAAATTATGATCTATACCATTTTCATCATAGAACTCAGCAAACTTGGAATTTTCAAATTCAGTTTCATGATCAGACCTAATGGAGGCAAGTTGATTTCCTAATTGTTTCTGAGTTTTTCTAACATATGCAGAAAACATGTCAAATGCTTCATCTTTGGAGGTTAGAAATAGAACCCAGGTAAATCTAGAATAATCATCAACTAGCACCATTACATATTTGTTTCCACCTCTGCTCATGGTTCTCATCGGACCACATAGATCCATATGGACCAGTTCCAACGACTTGGTTGTGCTTACCATTTTCTTTCTTTTGAAGAATGACCTTACCTGCTTCCCCCTTGCACATGCCTCACAAACTTTGTCTTCCTTGAATTTGATATTAGGTAACCCTATCACCAAGTCTTTGGAGACTAATTTGTTAAGCTGATTTAGACTTGCATGACCAAGTCTTTTGTGCCATAGGAGGGGATCATTAACCAACACACTTAAACAAGTGAGTTCATTTTCTGAAAGAGTGGACAAATCTACACTGTAAATATTGTTAAATCTTTTTCCCTGCAAAATAATCTTGTCAGTGGTAAGGTTAATCACAAGCATTTGGTGGAGGTAAAAGCCACAAGGTTACCTCTGTCACACAATTGTGACACACTTATTAGGCTATATTTCAGGCCATCTATCAGGTAGACATTCTCTATGGAATGAGAATCTGTTTTGCCTACCTTTCCAACCCCAATGATCTCACCTTTCTTTCCATTACCAAAGGAGACATTACCTCCTTTTAAGTCCTCAAGTGAAAGGAACTGGTCCTTGTCCCCAGTCATATATTTTGAGCAGCCACTATCCATATACCATATTTGGCTCCTCCCTTTCACTTGGACCTGCAAAAGGAAATCAGGGGTTAGTCTTAGGAACCTAAACTAGTTTGGGTCCCTTTCTATAAGCAAAAGGGTGAATCAAATTCCTTCTTGCCCATCCAGGCAGCTTACTTTTTTCTTGAACAAAAGCTTTGTTCTTTTGACTGGCTTTTTCTTTTGCATTACATTCATATTTGTAATGGCCAGTCTTACCACAGTGTGTGCAGATTTTATTTTCAGGGAGTGTGAGGTACTTGCTTTTATGATCCCATTTTGGAGCTTGAGTCCCATAGCCAAGTCCTCTTTTGTTGCTACTGTGATGCTCTTACAGCAGGAGAGTGCATCAGAAGCCTTGTTCCACTTGCAAGTTTTGTCTAGTTCATGTTCCCCTTTCCTAGATCTTCCTTTAAGACTTTGATGAATTCATCTTTCTTATACAATTCATCTTTCATTTTTCCCAAATTTTCTTCTAGAGTGAGATATGTGTGATCAGCTTTCATCTTTCCTGTTATTAATTTCAGTTTTAAGTTTTCAGACCTAAGTTCTAGGACACTGTTGTCAAGTTCAAGAACCTGGTTCTTCAACTCAGCATTTTTGATATCACTCTCATTTGCCCTAGACTCTAGACTTTTGCATTTTGCTTTTAGGATCACACATTCCCTAGACAGAACTTCCTTCTCATTATTAATTATCTCAGACTCTCAATGAAGTCTAGTAATAGCTCAGCCAACCTTTCTTTAGACAAGAATTTAATCTTGTCTTTGAGATGAAGAACACTTACCTCTTGTTCATCATCTGATTCTCCGATGGCCATCAGTGCTTGCTCTTCTTCGGCTTCACCTTCTGAGTCTTCATCTGAGGTTCCTCCCCAAGCAGCAACCATAGCCTTGGTGGAACCTTTGTTTCTTTTAGGTTGAACCTGTTCCTTCTTCCTGTTCCTTCGTTCAACTCTTTCTTTCTTCCACTCAATTTCCCATTGAGGGCAGTTTTTGATCATATGATCAGTCTTACCACACTTGTAGCAACCCTCATTGGTCTGTTTCTCAGGAGCTCTTGTTTTGTTGAAGGTTGTACCTCTTGAAGAACCCTTTCCTCTCATCAGGTACTTTTTGAAATCCCTACTGATCATAGCCATCTCATCATCTTCCAGATCTGAACCTTCAGCAATTCTGAGAGCTAAGCTTCTCTCCTTCTTGGGTGTATCCATCTTCATGGTTTGCCTTCTCATCTCATAAGCAGTCAGATTTCCAATCAGTTCATCCTGTCTGAGAGTAGCAATATTCTTGTATTCCTGAATATCAGTGATTTTGCTTTCCCATGTGACTGGCAGAACCCTTGTCAGAATTTTCTCAACTTTGTCTTCTTCAAGAATAACCCTTCCAAGAGACTTAAGTTCATTTGTCAGTGTAGTGAACCTAGTATACATCTCCTGGATAGTTTCTCCTTCCTTCATAGTAAAATTCTCATATTGAGAATACAACAGTGTTCCTATTGATCTTTTCACTTGAGGTGTTCCTTCATGGGCCACTTGCAAAGTGTCCCATATCTCCTTAGCAGTAGTACAGCTTTGGATCCTACTGTACTCATCTGGACCTAGTCCACACACAAGCCATTTCTTGGCCTTAGCATTTTTCTCCCACTTCCTCGGGTCTTCAGCAGTGCAGTCAGCCCTTGTCTTTGGCACATTAACTCCTTCAGCATTCTTCTTTGTGGTTGCTAGGGGACCCACAGTGACTAAGTCCCAAAGTTCATAGTCTTCCCCTATGATGTGATCTCTCATCCTGTTCTTCCACCAAGAATAGTACTGACCATTGAAAAGTGGAGGCCTAGTAGTGGATTGCCCTTCCCAGTTCCCAGGTGGTGCACTCATGTTGATCTTCTCCTAAGGTGTTAGCTTCTTCAAGGATAACCAGCTCTGATACCAATTGATGTTCTAAACGTCAATACCACACAAGAGGGGGGGGGGGTTATTTGTGTGGTACCCAATTTTCGTACAAGAAGAACCTGGTTCTTCTAGGTGTACATACTACTATTGTTTGCGGAATTAAGAGTGCATAAAATAAAGAACACAGAGATTTTTACATGGAAAACACCTGGCTCAAAAGGTGAAGAAATCACGACCTACTACTCAGTAGGATTTTCCCAAACTTCCACTAAAATCACTGAGTACAAACAACATTTACAAAACTCTTGTAAACCTAAGGATTAAACTCTAATCCCAGTGTGGCACACAGCCTCAAGTGTTGCGACACCTTCAAGTTAGCCTATAACTTGAATACTCAAAGTACCTATTACAATTGCTTCTACAAAAGCTGGAAAGGTACAACTTTAAACCACCTACTACAATTGAACTAGAATAAGAATAAACACAATGGAATTGGTTCTTCTATCTTGTCCAAGTAGCTTCAGGAATGCATACTTGAATCTCACATAAATTGCTTGAAAAATTGCCTCGCTCTTTTGCTTTCAATTTAGTTTAACTTCTGCGTTTGTGCAATGCTCGTAAAAGAGAACAATCACTGTTATTTAAAGAGTTATTAATCAGAGTTTGATTGAGACTCAATTGCTGATCTTCCATCGAAGTTGAGTCCTTGAACAATACAAACTCCAACCCTATCCTTGATCCGGATTGTGTTCTCTTCACATAAGGAGACTTCCTCTCCTTATCCAATATGCAACTTTTCGATCAATTCAGGAGATATTGCTGCTTTATCCTTGAGACTTATCTCCTTCACGTGCATCTCACATGTATAGGTTGATAAACATTGTGTCTCACATGATGGACCTGTTCCATGACTGAGTGCATTTGTTATTCTTCAAAACTTCACCTGAACTTGGGCCAACAGTCTGTCAGCATCTGCACGCAGCTCCTTCACGGACTCCTTGGAGGCCCGTGTCTTCCTTAGCTTTTCGTGCTCCCTAGCAAGCTCCTTGAGAGCCTTGCTATGTGAATCAACTACCTCAGCAAGCTTCTTCTGGTTGTCGAGGATTTTCTTCTGATTGTCTAACATCTCTTTAAGAGCATCCTCTATGGACTGTGGAACCTGTGGAGCTGGAGGAGTCGACTGAGCCTCAATGGTGGTGGTCAAAATGGACAACTTGGATGAGGCCGTCTGCATCCAGTTGTTGATACTCAATAGTGCCTGGCTCAGTCTGTGGGCAGTAATAGGATGGGCCCGGGAAGATGGAATCTCCGGGCCTGCTGAGGTGGATGGGCCAGCAGGAATGGCTGTAGAAGTGGATGAACCAGGAGGGACATCTGTGGAAGTGGAGGTAGGCTCAGCAGGAGCCACTACCACGACTGGCTCTTCAAACTGGCCAATTGTAGTAGTAGCTATACCCTTAAAACTCTTGCTCTTGGGTTGTCATCCCCCTGCATGCTATACCAGGAAAAAGAAGCCTTCGCTTTGACTTTGACATCGAAGGGCTTCTTGTCCACTTTCAAGTCCCGGAAGTACATAGTGAGGGTGCTGGGGAAGGGATTGTTCCGGTCATGCTCCGCACCCACGATGGAGATAATCCTCGACATCACATTCCCCACATTGATGGGGTACCCTGCCATGATAGAAGCCACCAGCACAGCCCGGGGAAGGGGAAGGGTCTGGTCATGTGTCGTGGGGTCCAACCTGCTACACACAAAGGTCTCCCATCACCGTGCTTCAAAATTCAAAGTCCGTCTCAATATCTTGACTCCAGCAGTCAACCAGTCAGGGTGGTACCTGGGATTGCTAGGTACTGTGCTAGCCAGGGACGAACCTCTTCGCCCATCTCCAACTTCGCCATGTACAAAGTTTCATCCTCCTCATTGAAGCCAAGGTATTCATTGAGGTACTTCCCTTCAAATAACACTTTCATATTCCGCATCTTGGTCACTTTGGAGCCCTTTTTGATGTGGGCTACATTGCAATAAAACTCCTTGACCATGTGTTCATTGGCATCCACACATTCTTCTAGAAAATGTACCCAGCCCACTCTAGTCCTAAGTTGTCTTTGCACATTGGTGTTGTGGGGTAAACGATCTCTATCAATGAAGCTCCTCTCAGGTATCAATTTTCTCACCGGCCACCACTCCCTAAATTTGTGGTACGCTACCTCACTCAGGAACCTATCTCGCCAAACATCTGATTTTCTAGTTCTAGCAATACCTCCCACCTGAGGCTCACCTCCTTCTACCACTTCCTCATCTCTCCCAACTTCCTCCTCCGCACCTACTGCACCCACTCCAGATAATGAAGCTGTAGGAGAGGTGGAGTATTCCCCACTACCTGCTGCTGAGCCCTCAGACGACTCAGAAATCACATGCGTTGGTGCGTGAGTAGTGGCTGATGGTGGAGGAGTGTCTCGTAGCCTGAATCTCTCCGACCAGTCTTCGACATATTCTGGCACGGAGTCCGAAGAAATATCCCTTGATGGTTCATACTCACTCCCCGAGGAATGGGAGGCAGCTCTATCAGCAGCTTTTATTAGTTTTCTGGTCCTTTTTATGTTTTCCTGAGCTTGGGGAGTGAGTTTTATCATCTTCTTTTTCCCTCCCCGGGAGGATTCTCCTCTGCCTGGTTGTTTACCCCTTTGTCTCACCATTCTCTGCAATCATTGTTCAAACAGCTTGTTAGTATCACTGTAATCAGTTAAGAATAAAGTAGCAGAAGCAGAACAAGAATTGTTGCAGACATGTTGCAGACCGCACAAAATCAACTGTGGCCGCACTGGAGACTCCGTAGACCGCACAAAACCTACCGCGGTCCGCACAGGTGTGGGGTTCCAAAAACATAGCCTCTGAATCTTAGCAGTGCAGACCGCACAAAAGCAACTGCGGCCGCACTGGGGCACCGCGGACCGCACAGAATTGACCGCGGTCCGCGCAGGGTGCCCAGATTTGGCACTAAACTAGGGTTTCCAATTTTTTGCTTTTAAGTCCAATTTTTCACCTAGTAGGTGTTGCTAAGTGATTACCCAGTTCATTAAGCTAACTAATTCCATATGACTCAAAATTTAAACGAACCTAACTTAGCAATTAAGAAAGTACGAGAGGAGGAAGAAATAGAAGCTAAGAAAAACAAAAGTTAAATGAAATTGACAAAATTAAACAAGTAAAAGGAAGATTAAGGTACCAGATTGTGAGATGAATTAAAGCAAATAAGTTCCAGCAATTAATTATGAGCAAGCAAAGGGTGATGAACATTGTTTTCTTAGGTCTGAGAGGCAGAAGTGCGAAACGAGTAAAAGGAGGCCCCCCAAGGTCTATTTATAGAGGAAACCTTGGGGCCCATTCTCACCTACCAGTGCGGACCGCACAAAATGGACCGCGGTCCGCACTGCCCTGTTCTTGTTCAAGTTTGAGAAGGCAGCCCTCTGCGGTCCGCACAAAATAGATCGCGGCCACAGAGGCCCACCGCGGACCTCGCAAAATGGACTGCGGCCGCGGTGGCAAACTTCAGAGAACTCACTTCTTAACCCTCTGCCAGTGCGGTCCGCACAAAATGGCAGTGCGGCCGCACTGCAAACTTCAGAGACCTGTGTATTTTTTCAATTATGTCCTGCACTGCATCAACTCAACCCTGTAACATCTCACAACCAGTTAGCCCAAAAATCATCCCAAGAAGCGCCTGATTTAACGTCGCGGCACGACGCATGTTACCATCCAATCATTTGAAATGAACAACAGCCACCACATGGCTATCATCAAACTTCCCAAGATAATGCTTGACACGGTGCCCATTCACTCTAAAGACTTCACCATTTTTGTTTTTCAAAACAAGAGCACCAAAAGGGGTCACCAACACAACTTCAAATGGTCCACTCCACTTTGATTTCAGCTTTCCCGGGAACAACCTTAGTCGAGAATTAAATAAGAGCACCAAATCTCCTACCTTGAACTCTTTACCCCGAGTGTATTTGTCATGAAGATATTTCATTTTATCCTTATACAGGGATGAACTGCAGTAGGCATGAAACCTAAATTCATCAAGCTCATTTAGTTGCTCCACCCGAAGATTAGCAGTTATATCGCAATCGAGATTCAACTTCTTCAAGGCCCACATGGCCTTATGCTCCAACTCCACTGGTAAATGACATGCTTTCCCAAACACCAACCGGTACGGCGACATACCAATTGGGGTCTTGTACGCGGTCCGGTAAGCCCATAGAGCATTATCTAACTTTTTAGACCAATCGGTCCTATTGGCATTGACAGCTTTGGACAAAATGCTTTTGATCTCCCTGTTAGACACTTCAACTTGGCCACTTGCTTGAGGATGATAAGGCGTAGACACTTTGTGGTTGACACCATACTTGGAAAGCAAGGCATCAAAAGCTCTATTACAAAAATGCGATCCTCCATCACTAATAATTGCCCGAGGCGTGCCAAACCTTGTGAAAATGCTCTTATTTAAAAATGCCACCACACTCCTAGCTTCATTGTTGGGCAAGGCGTCGGCTTCAACCCATTTTGACACATAATCAACCGCTACAAGAATGTAAGTGTTTCCACACAAGCTTAAAAAAGTGCCCATAAAATCGACACCCCATACATCAAAGATATCAACTTCAAGAATTATGTTTAGAGGCATCTCATCTTTCTTGGAAATCCCGCCCGCTCGTTGACATTGATCACACTTTTTTACTAGATCACTTGCATCTTTGAACAAAGTTAGCCAATAAAAACCACAACTCAGAACTTTCGAAGCCGTCCTCGCCCCTCCATGATGGCCACCATAGGGGGAGAAATGACAAGCCTCTAGAATGCTAAATTGCTCCTCCTCAGGTACACACCTCCGAATAACTCCGTCGGTGCAAATGTTGAACAACTATGGCTCGTCCCAATAGAAGTCCAAACTATCCCATTTGAGCTTCTTCCTTTGGTTAGAAGAGAGCTCACACGGGATGATGCCAGTCAAAAGGAAATTAGCAATGTCCGCAAACCATGGCATATCACACATCGACACAGAAAGTAGTTGCTCATCGGGAAATGTATCATTGATATCTAGGCCATCACACGGCCTTCCTTCCTCCTCCAAGCGGGACAAATGATCCGCCAATTGGTATTCACTACCTTTCCTGTCCACTATCTCTGAATCAAACTCTTGAAGTAATAAGACCCGTCACATCAGTCTAGCTTTGGAGTCTTTCTTTGTCATCAAATATCTAAGAACTGCATGATCGGTGTGTACAATGACTTTGGCTCCCATAAGATATGGCCGAAATTTTTCCATGGCGAACACAATAGCCAATAATTCCTTCTCAGTCACCGTGTAGTTCCTTTGAGCCTCATTCGTAGTCTTGCTCGCATAGTACACTGGATGAAACATTTTGTTCACTCTTTGACCCAAAACTGCCCCAACCGCTACATCACTCACGCCGCACATGAGCTCGAAAGGCAAGCTCCAATTGGGTGCGGTAATGATCGGGGTAGTGGTCAACTTAAGCTTGAGAAGCTCAAATGCTTCCATACATCTCTCATCGAACACAAACTTGGTATCCTTTTCTAGCAACTTGCAATGAGGATTCACTACCTTCGAAAAGACCTTGATAAATCGCCGATAGAACCCCGCATGCCCAAAAAAACTCCTTACCCCTTTGACAGAAGTGGGGGGAGGAAGCCTTGAAATCACCTCTATCTTGGCTTTGTCGACTTCAATCCCATGCTTTGAAATTTTATGGCCCAACACTATGCCCTCTTCAACCATGAAGTGGCATTTTTCCCAATTTAGCACAAGGTTAGTGTCTTCACACCGGGCCAAAACTCTATCCAAATTTCCCAAACACTCTTCAAAGGAATCACCAACCACACTAAAATCATCCATAAAGACCTCAAAAATGTCTTCCACCATATCGGTGAAAATAGCCATCATGCATCGTCGGAATGTCGCCGGAGCATTGCACAACCCGAACGGCATCCGAGAGAAAGCAAAGGTGCCATATGGACAAGTAAAGGTGGTCTTCTCTTGGTCCTCCGGAGCGATTAAGATTTGATTATACCCCGAATATCCATCCAAAAAGCAATAAAAGGCACGCCCCGCAAGGCGATCAAGCATTTGGTCAAGGAATGGCAAAGGGAAATGATCCTTGTGGGTCACCTTGTTTAGCTTCCGGTAGTCCATGCATACCCTCCATCCGGTAACGGTCCGAGTTAGAATAAGTTCATTATTGTCATTTGTCACCACAATCATCCCACCCTTCTTCGGTACACATTGCACCGGAGAAGTCCAAGAGCTATCGGGAATAGGGTACAGAACCCCGGCATCCAACCATTTTATCACTTCTTTCTTCACCACCTCTTGCATTGCCTCGTTCAATCTTCTTTGATGCTCCAAGGAGGGTTTTGCATCATCCTCCAAAATGATTTTGTGCGTGCAGAATGCGGGGCTTATTCCCCGAATGTCAGCTAGAGTCCATCCAATTGCCTTTTTCCGCTTTTTGAGCACTGCCAACGTGGCATATACCTGCATGTTAGTAAAACAAGAGGAAAGAATAACTGGTAAAGTTGAAATAGAGCCCAAGAATTCATACCTGAGGTGTGGTGGTAATGGCTTCAACTCCAACACCGGGGGTTCCTCGATTGAAGGCTTTGTTGGAGGAGTCTTTCTATTTTCAAGATCCAAAGAAAGTTTCCTAGGCTCATAAGAATAAGAGCCTATTCCATGTAAAGCATTCACGCACTCCACTCGGCCCGCATCATCATTGACATCCAAATTCAACAATACGGCCTCCAAAGGGTCCTCAACATTGATCATTACACTGGTATCATCAATTATCACAGCCGTGACTAAATCCACAAATGAACACACTTCGGTACAATTGAGCTGCTTCATTGACTTGCACACATGAAATACTACCTTTTTATCACCTACCCTGAAAGTGAGTTCCCCTGCTTCCACATCAACTAGAGCCTTCCCCGTAGCAAGGAAAGGTCTCCCTAATATGATCGGGACCTCATAATCTACCTCACAATCCAATATCACAAAATCAGCTGGCAAGATGAATTTGTCCACCCGGACAAGCACATCATCAACAATACCCAATGGTCGCTCCATAGATCGGTCTGCCATTTGCAATCGCATGGAAGTTGGCCTCGGAGGCCCAATACCCAATGTCTTGAAAAATGAGAAGGGCATTAAGTTGATGCTTCCCCCGAGATCACATAAAGCTTTGGCAAGTCTGCACTACCAATAGTGCAGGGGATAGTGAAAGCACCAGGATCCTCTAATTTCGGGGCCATTGAATGTACTATAGCACTAACTTGGTGAGTCATCTTGATAGTTTCACAGTCCATTGATCTTTTCTTTGTAACCAAATCCTTCATGAATTTAGCATAACCAGGCATTTGCTCCAAAGCCTCCACCAAAGGCACGTTGATGGATAAGCTCTTCATCATGTCAATGAACTTTTTGAATTGATTCTCACTTTTCTGCTTGGATAGCCTCTGAGGATAGTGGGGAGATGGCCTAGGCAGAGGTGCCTTGGCTTTTGGCACAACCGGCTCCGGCATGTCAATTACGTGCTCCCTAGACGGGTTCACGGCCTCTTTAGTTTCCACCTCGGTTTCATTAATGTCAATCCTCATTTTGTTGTTCACATTGTCATCAACCACATCTTCAACTACCAAAGGACCTGCATCTTCTTGCAACTCAACATCATCTTTAACAACTTGCTTTTGTTTCGAGGCATTCATATCATCGCCTCTCCCACTTCTTGTTGTAACCGCCATAACATGGTTGTTCCCACCCTTTGGGTTCACTACCGTATCACTTCGTAGATCACCCTTCGGGCGAGTATTCAATGATTGAGAGATTTGGCCTATTTGCACCTCCAAGTTTCTGATAGAGGTATTCTTGGAAGCCAACTGTGCATCCCAATCCGCATCTTCTTCATCATTTGTTCGAACATCATTTCAATTCTACCCATATCATTGTTGGAAGAACTAGCACCTTGAGAAGGGAAAGGGGGTGGATTGTTCGGTTGTTGGTACATTGGGGGCCTTTGAAAGCCTTGCCCTCGGTTTCCTTGGTTCCCATTGTTCCATCCGCCTTGATTGTTATTGTTGCCCCAATTGTTGTTATAACCATTCCAATTCCCTTGGTTGCCTAGATGGTTGTTCTGATTGCCCCAATTGTTGTTTTGGTTGTTGTTCCCCCAATTACCACTGTTTTGTTGTTGATTGCCCCAATTGCCCTGGGGTCACCACTGTTGTTGGTTTGAAGAGTTGCCCCGTTGGCCTTGATAGTTATTCACATATTGAACCTCTTCACTTTGTTCATCATAGCCATCATTTTGAAACCCATCACAATCATCTTCAAATTGCTCAGCATTCCCTTGGTTTTGTTGTCTTCTTTGCCTTCTCTTGTTGACAAGCATATTAACACCTTCCATGGCATTCACTTGGCGAGGATTTTGGACTTGTTGCAACTGTGCTTTAGCCAATTGGTTCATAGTAGTTGTCAACTCTGCTATAGCTTGCCCATGGTCATGTAATTCCTTATGCAAATGAATAACCGTAGGTCACCTTGGGGAACATTGGCCCTACTTTGCCATGCGGAGGATGTATCCGCCATCTCATCAAGAACGGCACAAGCTTCATCATAAGTCAATTTCATAAAATTACCCCCAGCAAGTTGATTTGCTATGCATTGATTTGTAGTGTTGATGCCTCGGTAGAAAGTTTGTTGCAACATATTCTCCGTCATGTCATTATTGGGGCATTCCTTTACCATCGTTCTATACCGCTCCCAAATCTCATGCAAAGGTTCCGTGGGCTCTTGCTTGAAGGCCAATATCTCATCTCAAAGTGCCGCCATGTGCCCGGGTGAGAAAAATTTAGTAATAAATTTGTCCGCCAACTCATCCCAAGTTGTGATGGAATGGTTGGGGAGTCTCTCTAGCCAATCCAATGCTTTCCCCCGAAGTGAGAAGGGAAAAAGCCTCAACCTAAGAGCACCTCGGACACATTCATCTTCTTGCTACCCCAACATGTATCCACGAACCCCTTGAGATGTTTGTATGCATTTTAATCTGCAGCGCCCGTGAAATACCCACGCTGCTCAAGTAAAGTCAACATCACATTGGTTATCTAAAAATTGCCCGCCCGGATTCTGGGTGGGACAATAGCACTTGCATAGCCTTGGTTCGGTAGCACCCGAGGAACCGCTCTTGGAGGTGGCGGAGGAGGGTCTGGAACATTTTCATTAGCATTGGCCTGGCGGCCTCGTCGTGGTCCGGGAGGTACAAGAGGCACCTTGTCTTCTCCAATGTCATCTACCTCCTCCCCCTCAAGCACGTTTCCAAGAGGGTCATTAGCATTTAAAGCCATTTGGTACCTGTAGTATTGACACACACAAATTAGTAACAAGAAGGAAAGAAGAACAATACACAAACCTAACTATGTAGATAGCCAAAACCGTTAGCTCCCCGGCAACGGCGCCAAAAAGTGATCTCTTCCAACTCCGCACTACTAATAAGTAGCAAGAGAGGGTCGCAATAGCTTTTACCCGATTTTGGGTCGGGATCGATTCCTCAGAGAGGTAGAATTGGAGTTGAGTATCTATTTAGGTTGGAATTGCGTATTTGTTCCAAATATCACTTCTATTCATTTTTGTTTTTTCTTTATATTCTACTCTTATCAAACTACAAATTGTAATTGCAACTAAATTAAACTAAGAGTAAATTGCTACAAGTTGTATCTAATGGTTTAAAAGGCACTAGGGTAGTGACTTTCACCTAGGTGGCCAATTGACGGGTACTTGCATCCAAGGCACGATTGACATGATTGGAGAATATGTTATAACCGTTGCTCGATACTACCCACTCTACACCTCTCGGTAGAAAGAGTGATTTTGCCCAATTGGCTTTCTCAAGACCAATTGGATATGCATATTTGTCCAAGCAACTAGGGTTCAAGTTGGGTATTACTCTCTCGAGGTTTAACCCTTTAATTGGGACTATCAAATCTCTTGAGTCCATCCCAATTCCTTGTTGAGTTAATTTTGGAGACTTAGGCTCTCTTTCTCAAGAAGAGCCCAAGTCCACTTAGCACAAACTAGTATTTGCAACCACTAATTCATAAATTAAACCATAAAATTGACCCAAATAACAAACACCCATAGTCAATCTAACCTTAAATCACAATACCCATCAATTACCCACACTAGGGTTGAGCCACAACCCTAGCTAATGGGTCTAGCTACTCATGCTTGAAGAGAAAATCAGAGAAATAGACGAAGAAAAAGACATATTAATTAATTAATTACTAAAGTAGATACAAAGATTCAATGATTAAAACTACGTAAAAGTGCCCAAAATGGCTAAGAAAAGTCTTCTCACGAGCGCAGCTTACATAATACAATGTCTGATGCCCTAAAAATGGAAAAAGAATCTATTAATACTAAGCTGAAAAATCTGGACAAAAATGCCCCTGCGGGGTTAGTGCGGACCGCGGTCCGCACTGGGCTTTGGCCTTCAAAATTAATTTCTCTGAACTTGGGCTCCGCGGACCGCACCGAATGGACCGCGGCCGCGGAGGCTTCTAGCGCGGTCCGCACAAAGTTAACAGCGGACCGCGGACCGCAGAGAATGGACTGCAGCCGCGGTGCCTTCAGTGCGGACCGCACAAAATGGTGTGCGGCCGCACTGCCTTGAAGCCTGGAAATCAGCTCTCTGAATCTCCCAGTGCAGACCGCACAAAGTGGTGTGCGGTCGCACTGGGCCTGTTCTGCATGAGATTGCCTTGTTTTTGGTACTTGTGCAAGTTTCACTCCTTTTCAGCCAATCTTTTACATTTTGTCACTTTGTTGATCAAGCCTGCAATCAAGCACAACTTGTGAGCCTTTTAGGACTATATTGTATGAATATTTGATCAAAGCATAAGCAAGAAGGAGTATAAAATGCGTCAAAATCCCTAGTTATCATTCATTCCCCCCTGATGATCCCGATGCCAGCAAGTCAACGGTCGAGGAGCTGGAGAAAATCATATTGATCAAACACTTGCCCGATTGGAAGGTATACCTGGGCACGGGATTGACTCTCGAGCTCAGGAAAAAACTCGTTAAATTGCTTATAGCTAATGTGGATTGTTTTTTTGGTCCCATTTAGATATGGGAGGGATCCCACTAGAAGTAACCACTCATAAGCTAAGCTTGGACCCGAAGTTCCACCCGGTTAAGCAGAAAAGCAGGCCTCAGTCCGAAGTCAAGCATGCGACGAGGTATCCAAACTCCTTAAGATTGGTTACATTCAGGAAGTTAAGTACCCGAATTGGTTGGCTAACGTAGTAGTAGTGCCTAAAAAAGGAAATAAGTTAAGAATTGTGTAGATTACAAAGACTTGAACAAGGCGTGCTCCAAGGATTCTTTTCCTCTGCCTAACATTGATCGCATGATCGATGTAACGGCCGGGCATGAGATACACAATTTTCTTGATGCCTATTCCGGGTACAACCAAATCCGGATGGACCCGAGAGATCAAGAAAAAACTTCCTTTCTCATTAAATTCTGCACCTATCGTTATAACATAATGTCGTTTGGACTAAGAACTGCTGGCACCACTTATCAGTGCCTAGTAACCCGGATGTTCGAAGAACAAATAGGAAAATCAATAGAGGTTTACATTGACGACATGTTAGTTAAGTCCCTGCGAGTAGAGGACCACTTGAAACATTTGCAGGAAACCTTCAACATGCTGAAGAAATACGATATGCAGCTGAATATGGAGAAATGCGCGTTCAGGGTCGGATCCGAAAAGTTCCTTCGATTCATGGTGTCCAACCGGGGAATCGAGATCAATTTTGATAAAGTCAAAGGTATAGAAAATATCACCATGGTGGATAGTGTCAAGGCCGTTCAATGGCTAACCGGCACATAGCTGCCCCATGCTGATTCATATCGAGATCCTCCGATAAAAGCCATCGATTCTTCCCGTTCTTGATGAAAAAGAATAACTTTTCATGGACCAGAATGCCAGCAGGCTTTGGAAGAACTCAAAAAGTACCTTTCGAGTCCACCATTGTTCCATACTCCGAAGACAAACGAGTAGTTGTACCTGTACTTAGGGTAATCGAGATAGAGGTAAGCGGAGTATTAGTTTGGGAAGAGGAAGGTAAGCAATTTCCTATCTATTATGTTAGTAGAACTCTAGGCAAGGCCAAAATGAGGTACCCTCACCTAGAAAAATTGGCACTAGCTTTTCTAAGCGCCTCCAGAAAGTTGAAGCCATAATTTCGATGCAATCCCAGATGCGTTGTAACTTCTTACCCGCTAAGGAATATAATGAACGAACCTTAGCTCTTGGGCCGATTGGGAAAGTGGTCGTAGAAAATAGCCGGTACGATATCAAATATCGCCCCCAGACCGCCATCAAATCTCAAATTTTGGCGGACTTCGTGGCCGACTTCATGCCAGACTTAATACCCGAAGTCAAAAAGGAATTGTTGATAACCTTGGAGACATCCTGGGGAATCTAGACACTCTTTACGGACATTGCCTCGAATGCAAAGAGGTCCGGACTCGGCATCATACTGAAGCCACCTATGGGTAACGTAGTTGGGCAGTCCATTAAAACTGTAAAAGTTGACTATCAATAAGGCCGAGTATGAGGACATGATTGCAATTCTCGAACTGGCTAAAATCTTGGGGGACAAAGCGGTCGAAGCTAAGTGAGACTCCCTCCTTGTGGTAAATCAATTAAATGGGACATTCGAAGTAAAAGAAGAACAAATGCGGAGGTACTTGGACAAATTATAGGTAACGCTACATCGATTCATGGAATGGACCCTACAGCACATACCTCGTGATCAAAATCGTGAAGCCGATGCTTTGGCTAACATGAGGTCATCGGTTCATGGCGATGAATTCAGTTCGTTAACGGTTGCTCAGTTCATGAAAGTAGTAGCGGAGCAATGCCATGCTGAAATAAACTCAAAAAAGGTCGACTTAAGATTGGAGAAATACGTATATACATTGCTTTAAAACTGGGAAGCTGCCCTCGGGTCCTAAAGAATCGGGGGCTCTGCGCATGAAGGAGGCCAGGTTTAGCTTTTCAGAAGACACTTTGTACAGAAGAACATTCGACGGCCCACTCGTTGTATGCTTGGGACCGGGAGACACCAAATACGTCTTGAGAGAAGTTCATGAAGGCATCTACGGAAATCATTCAGGGGCAGAATCTTTAGCTCGGAAAATAATCAGGGCCGGCTATTACTGGACCGACATGGAAAAAGATGGAAGGGACTTTGTACGAAGATATAACGGCTGTTAGAGACATGCACCCATGATCCACCAGCCCGGAGAGCTACTACACTTTGTCTTGTCACCTTGGCCATTCATGAAATGGGGAATGGACATTGTCGGTCTCCTGCCGTGGGCACCCGATAAGGCTCAATTTATACTATTTATGACTGACTATTTTTCTAAATCGGTCGAAGCTGAGGTGTTCGAGATCGTGTGTGTTAACGGGATACTGGCCGAGATCGTGTGTGATAACAACAAGCAGTTCATCGGCAGCAAGGTAAGCAAATTTTTTGAGGACCGTAAAATCAAAAGGATCTTCTCATCACCCTATCACCCTAGTGGGAACGGATAGGCGGAGACTACAAATAAGACCATACTCAAAAACCTTAAGAAAAGGTTGACCAATGCCAAAGGAAAATGGAAGGAAATTTTGCCTGAAGTCTTGTGGGCATACCGTTTGACCTCAAAATCTAGTATCGGGGCCACTTCGTTTTCGTTGGTCTACGGTGTCAAAGCTTTAATAACGGTAGAGGTGGGAGAATTGAGTCTCAGGTTGCGATATGCGACCGAAGAATCAAACGGTGAGGCCATGAAAACAAGCCTAGAACTATTGGAAGAGAGGCGCGAGGTCGTCCAAGTCCGGTTGGCCGCCTAGAAACAGGGGATAGAAAGATATTAAAACCGAAGAACCAACCTCCGACACTTCAATATCGGGGACTTGGTGTTAATAAAGGTAACACCGAACACCCGGAACCCAAACGAAGGAAAGCTGGGACCGAATTAGGAAGGTTTGTATCGAGTCATCATGATTACCGGTAAAGGTTCGTACAAACTCGAAGCAGGGAACGTTGCATAGCTACCGAACAGCTGGAACGTGACCCACTTAAAACAATATTACTGCTAAGGTACGACCTCATTCACTTTATATATGCATACATACATACATACATACATACATACATACATATATATATATATATATATATATATATATATTACGAATTGTACTAATTCTTGCAGGCAACAACCAAAGGAGAATGTAGTCGTAAGGTCTGAAAGCACGCATTAGACTCTTTTTTCCTTGAACCGATTTTGTCCCAAATATGTTTTCCGGCAAGGTTTTTAACGAGGAAATAGTGGATCATGCTAACTTAAAATCGAAGACCAGTTTTGAATCGGAGTCGATTGTCGTATCAATAGTATTTGAACCCTCTCAAACATCAACCTCGAATATTGGGGGCCATCACCCTCGGGTCAAGATTTTTAGCAAGGGAAGAAACTTCGTGCTTGAACAGCCTCGACTTGGTTGTTAGGATTTATTGTAATGGCAAAACAGTCAAATGAACCGTGCCCGCGTAGACCACCTCAGTCGTTACACGAGCTTTTACACGCTTACAATCTTGTATGTTACGCACATAAATGAAAGATATTTTCTAGCTTGATAAAACACATTTTTGCTCATTAAAAGCATCGAGCCTAAGGTCATTCCTACCCTCGGGATTATCGAGCCCAAGGGCCACCCTTATCTAAGCCCAAAGGGCTACCCCACTTGGGGACTGTCGCCCGAGACAAGTTCGGGCGACTTGGGTTATCAATACCCAGAAGCACAAAGCCTATTAGGTAGTGCCTAAACTTAAAAGGCTTCGGCCATCTCAAAAACGATTCAGAGACATCCGAAGCCTGTAATCAAAACACAAGGCGTTCAACGGAATTCTAAACCTGTTCAAAGGTTACCCTCAGCAAAGATATAGATTAACAACATTTAAAGAAACATCTTGGGGAAATTTCCCTTCACTCCGAGCTTCAGCAAGTTCGAGCAAAAATTGCATCGAGGACAGGTCTAGTTCGGACCTCCGAAAAATGACTTATTACTATGTTTGATTCTGTGCTAAGGCATTAGAAATATTCGCAATCATAAAAAGATGCTAAGATAATAGACTTGCACATTGCCAAAAGGAAAATATTTTATATTCCGGAATATCTTTAAAAAGGCCCAACAAAAGTGGCCTCAATAGAATATATGTACAGGCTACTAAAAACAAAAACAAAATAATCCTAACACCGAAACCCGAATCGTCACCAGAACCGTCGGGGCCTTCGGGTTCTTTAGAGCCCTCAGAGCCTTCTTCACCATCGGGTTCTGCTAGCTTCTTGGCCTCGACCTCAAGTCTTTTTGCCTCCTCGATCTCGACAGACAGGTAGAAACCGCGAGCATGGATCTCTTTGAGGGTCTCCCATTCGGGATAGCCGCCTCACGTACTCAATAATAGTCTTCAGGCGAGCCTCGACTGCTTTGACATCGGCCCTATATTAGGACTTTATAGCATCACATTTGTTACCGAGGGCGTCCCGCTCTTCTAGAGTCGAGCCCAATTGTGATCGGAGTTCATCATTCAACTAGGACCGCTTATCGGCTTTTTCTTTGCTACCCATAGTTGAACCTCTACCGATGCCAATTGTGCCTGGGCGATTTCCTTCATCGAAGCCAGTCGGTCCATCTTGCTCTTCCAACCATCGGTCATCGCTTGGACCTCATTCATTTCAGCTTTGAGTTGGTCGATCCGAACAATCTTTCGATGATCCTGCGAGGTTTGGTCATTAGTCGCCATGGATAAGTCTTTATTGTTAACTTCGAAAACCTTTACCTTTTCAACAAGATTGGCATATTCCTGCCTCGAGGTCGAAGCCTCATTTTGAGCCCCATCCAGCTCGGCCTGAAGGTCCTTGATGGCCCCTTCGTGCTGCTCGCCGAGAAGCTTGTACATATCTCTTTTCTGGGCAAGCTCCTTGACCTCAAGCTTGAGCTGGTTAACCTCATCTCGGTAACAAAGAAAGCTTTGATGATTAAGTACCGAGGCCTGCAAAAGGGCGAAAAAACATGAGAAATATCAAAAACTAAGTCAAAATTCGAAAGAGCATAATGATGCCTTACCCGATACAGCGCCCGCTGTGCCTCATTGAACAGGCATGGCACGTTAACCTCATTCATTTTCACCTAGTCTTCTTTGGTCACCAGGCATCGGAGGTAGCTCTCAACTTCCACGGGAGCAGAAAGAACCCAGGCATCCTCCGGGATAGTGATGATTATTGACCTCTTGTGGCCGGGATCCACACTTGGGGCGGGGAGCTGATTGATTAATTTTGTGCTCGAGTTCAACCTGCTGACTTCTGAAGAGGGGTCTCACCCAGCCTCGAAAAGTCTTCCAAAACAGACGAGTCCACACCGTCGAAAAAGGAACGAAGAGGATCGTCTGCGCCATGAGCCCCTTTGTTAGACCTCTCCTTTCTTGCTCGGGCCTCCTCGAGCATGTACTCGGTATGGGAAGGCGACCCTAAAATCTCTATTACACCGGGCGCCTCCTTCGGAGCGGAGCCGGCATCCCCGGAAGTCTCACCCCTGGTCTCCTTATCAACCTCCCGAGTTTGAGGGATATCGGCCTCATGAATCTCCTCCTCGATAGCTGCCTGCTCCTCGGGAGGGGTCGGCCCATGGGCCACGAAAAAATCATCTTCCTCAGGCTCATCCCTGAGAAGAAGAAGCGAGTCCGAGTCGGGTGCTCGGGAGCTAGAACTTTCCTTTGGCTTACGAGCCAACCTTTTCTTTTGCTTCTTTTTCTTTAAGCTCGGGAAGCCCGAATCCTTCCTTTTCTTCTTCTTCTTTTCCCCCGCTGCAGCCCCGAGCTACCCCAAAGCGAAGGGGTCAACAAAAAAGGACACATCCTCGTCCCCTTCTAGAGGAACAGTGAGGAAAAAAGAGTAAGTATGATGCGAATGGGAGAGCCCGATGTTACCTATTCGGGGAAGGGCCTTACCATGAGAACGGTCCTCTCGTTGGCCCCTCGAGAGTTTGCGTCATGTGCGCTTGGAATAAGGCAGTTGTAAACAAATGCCCTCAATCCACTCCCTGAACCGAGGGATAGCATTTGGGACTCGAGCGACGGCTGCACCACCACAAGTACCAGTGAGAAAAAAGGAGATGATCGTATAATTGGCATTCAAAGGGAAACTATACTTACGAGATGCATTTCACTTCTCGCAGAATGGCATGAACTTCAGGAGAATTAAGTCTTCGATCTTCTCCCGAACGAAGCGTCCCTGCCAGCCCCGGTTCCAGTCCTCATCAATACTTGAGAATAGGGCTTTGTTGGCCCGGCGTGTGAGCTTTATTAGTCCCCTTCGGAAGATTCGGGGACGGTATAGGCGGAGTGGGTGATCGATGGTGAACTGACGGGATTCAGTCTTGCTGACAAAGTAATGAAAGAGGATCACAATCCTACACAACAACGGATGGATCTGACCAAGGCATACTTCGTACCTCTTGCAGAAGTTCAAGATAACCGGGACCACCAGGCCCAATGTGAAAGGATAAGTGTAAACACTTAGATACCCCTCCACATGGGTAGGGATGGCGTCCTCAAGACCAGGGAATACTACGTCTTTACCCTCTTAGTTGCAGTCCTCCCGGACCACGGGAAGGACATCTTTGGTAATGGAGCATATATACCTTGATACTCCTTCACCCTGGCCCTGCACCGATGATGGCTTTTCGACCTTAAAGTTATCTGCAACTGAGCAGCCCCCCGAGATAAACATGTTTAAGGTAGGCTCGGGGTTCGGTTTGTTGGTAGTCGTGCTAGGAGCAGACGTCTTGAGGACGACTATATCGGGAGTAATCGCTTCGATTTCAGCGGACGGTTGGTAGAAGAAGCAATTTGTTGAGGAACAAATTTTGATGTCTTTGCCATTGCTATCTGAAAAAGCTTGAAAGGTCTAAGAAAAGGTTTTGAAAAATGAAGAGTCAATCTTGTTGATTTGGGTAAAGACTAGGTAAAAGCCTAGAAATTATTGAGAAATCGTGAAGAAAGGAGGTAAAGATATGAAAGTATGAAGAAGGTTAGTAACACCTTGGAGAATCGAAGGTAGAAGCTTGGTCAAATGGTGAAAAATGAACAAAGAAAGGAAACTTTACAGAGGTTTTCTGACGCTTCGCATTCAGAGGTGACCTGCCGATGGCTGACACGTATTCGAAGTCAGAACGACGCGACTGACGGGACGTTTTGGCTCCTTTGTCATTTCTGTTACGGCGTATTAAAGAAAGAATTGAAAAGCATTTGTCGTTTCTCATCGTTTCGGTAAACCTCCTCTCTAAGAAACGAGGGGACTATTTGTATACGGGTAAAATCGAGCCCATTGAACATCTCGGTTTCCCGATAAGAGAAACGGAGCAAGAGCATGATCGTAAGAAATCAAAATTTGGGCAAGGAGCCTTTCATATCGGGGTTCGAGCAAGACACGTGCCCTCGGAGACATTCGAACCACATACTCCAGGTCCGGTTCGAGCCTCGAGACTTTGAAGAACATTATCGAATGGCTGCACACGACTAACAAAGGGTCGTGATATTCGTGCCCAGCCGGATATCACGTCATGGATCTCGGCCCGTATCGGCGGAAAATTAGTGTTTAGTGAAATGGGGGATTCTTACCTTTCTTAGAATTGTACTTAGGGTGAAATTCCCCTACTATATAAAAGGTAAAACTCATTATTCATAGGATACATTGTAACACGCCTATCAAGGCAATATGGTCTTTTTCTCTCTGTTATTCAAAGTTCTTACTTTTGTTCATCAGTTCTTCATTAGTGTGAACTCGGGATCGAAGGCAGGCACTTCGTTAAGCCGTTATTGAGTCCGAAATCACTCTCATTATTGGTTTGCTAGTTTATTACATCTTTTTATTTGTTTAATCTAACGACATTAATCATTTGTATTGAATTGATCCACATATCCTTAAAACCACGTATATATTCAATTGTTATCCTTTTTGAGGGTAAACAATTAACTCAATATTTTAAAGTAAAAATTTGGATATTCAAGAATTGTATAAAAACTACTACTCCCTCCGTTTCAAATTAGATGAGGTACTTTCCTTTTTAGTATGTTCTCAAATAAATGACACATTTATGAATTTGGAAATAATTTAACTTTAAACTATTCATTTTACCCATTTTACCCTTAATAAGAAGCATTTATAACCACACAAATGTCATGGTCTCACAAAGGTTTTACGCCTTAAACTTTGAAGACCAAAAATTTTAAAAGTCTTCTTTTTATTCCTTAAACTTCCTGCCGAGTCAAACTAGCTCGTCTAAATTGAAACGGATGGAGTATAAGTTACACCTCTTCCCATATTAATATAATAAAAAAATACATTTTAAAAATGTTGATCAAGTTTACATAGTTTGAATCTCAAAAATAGAACAGATTCATATAAATTGGGACAGAAGGAGTAGCAGACATGTTGTAGCACTTTCAAAACTATGAACATTCAGGAGTTCGGTACAATGGGAGGGAGATTCATCGGGTTGTGATGACTTGTATATATACCAAGAAACTTCTTTTACAGTACTGTAATTGAACAAGATCTCTTGTTATATGGAAAAATTATTCTTGAGAACAAATCGTGCTAATTTTATCGAAAAGAAAAAAAAAATCAAGAAAGCCACAGGGGTTAATAATGAAGTACAATGACATGATACTCAACAATAGCGACAGTAAAGTTAGCAAAATAGGTCTTGGCAGTGGCAATGTCCCGAGCTAGCCTGAAAACTCCAGAACCACCAACTATTGGCATCTCCCTGTATTCATTTGATATAGCGTTTCTACCGAGCAAACTCAGAGTGCTACAATTGTAAGGTCCATCTGTGAACACAAAATTGAAGTTCATAAGCAGCCCAAATTCATTTATTGCTGCTGAACCATATATTCCTTGAGCTGAACCCACTCTTTTGGAACTCAGCTCTGGTCCTACGGTCAATGGATCATCTATCATTCTGAGTATGCCAAACAAGAACGGTGACTTAGACGTGATGTTGGTGGCTTGAGCAATTACTGAAGATTTTTCGTTCTTTCCACCAGTAGCTAAGTCGTGAAAGTAGAAATGAAGCTTGGTCGTCTTCTGCTTTGCATTAGAAAGCTTTTTAAACCATCGTCCAACTGCTTTTGGGCTTTTGTCAAGAGCATGAACTACAGGCATGGCCGTCAACATTAGTAGCACTGACAATATTATCAGCTGAATAATGATTGTTGGTTTCCCCATGTCTCTCTTGTTTTCTTGTAGAAATTTGGAAGTGTAACAAGAGATGTACAGAAACTGTGATGCGGTTCCAATCTTTTACACCCCTACATATATACAAATAAGAAGCGAGAGAGCATCCAAAGTCAAATGTGGCTCCGGTTATATATGTATATATATATAAATCCTTTTATTTTGAATATTTTTTTTGTTCAAATAACAATTAAGGTAAAGCAGGGTCAGGAACGACGAATCTCTTTATGATAAACAGATCCGTTTATACAAGTTCGTTATTATGGGTAGTTCCTACAAAGGATCGGACTAATGACGTATACAATAGGGCTCATGAACGCACACCTTTGGCCAATTTGATTCGCTGGAGAGATAAACCAGTGGCGCTTTCCATTGTACAAGCACGATTTGTTGGATTAGCTCACTTTTCTGTAGGTTTTATATATATATATATATATATATATATATATATATATATATATAAAAAA
>NW_017677516.1:0-1345 GCF_001879085.1 Nicotiana attenuata
GCTCGAGGTGTAGTTTCGGGGTGGGTTTAATGGGGGAAGTTTGAATGGTTTTGTGGAAGCTGCAGATTTTTCTGCTTCTGGTATTTCTGCACCTGCGGAATTGCGACCGCAGGTGCGAGGGAGGAAGCCGCAGATGCGAAATTTGGGGCTGGCGAGCAGTTTTCGCAGAAGCGGTCAAGACGGCCGCATCTGCGAAGCCGCAGATGCGGAATCTCTATCGCAGATGCGATTTTTGGCCGGATGAGTGGAGTCTGCAGAAGCGGAAGAATAACCGCATATGCGGTACCGCAGAAGCAGCTATAGTACCGCAGATGCGAAAGTAACTGGTCAAAAGATTTAAAAGAAGTCTTTCGCGAAGGTGGGTCTATTTTCACCCATAGTTGCTCGTTTTTGGAGATTTTTGAAGGAGTTGAAGAAGGATTCAAGGGGAATCGTTGGGAGGTAAGATTCTTGGACTAAAAACTCGATTATTATGTGAATTCCACCTAGAAAATCATGAAAACTAAGCCAAAAATTGAAGAACTAGGGGTTGAGAAATTGGACTTTTGAATTGGGATTTGAAGGACCATTTGGGGTCGGATTTGAACACTTTTGATATGTATGAACTTGTGGGGAGATAAGGAATCTATTGATGTAAAAATTTTTGAGTTTTGAGAAGTGGTCCCGGGGCTCGGGTTTTGCTAATTTTGGGATTTTTCGATTATTTTCGCTTGGGCTTTGTTCCCTTAACATATTTTAACGTCTTCGTTCTGATTTTGGATAGATTCGACGCGCGTGGAGGCCAATTCAAAGGGCAAAGGCATCGCGAGCTAGAGATTTAGCCGGTTCGAGGTGAGTAATGACTGTAAATGATGTCCTGAGGGTTTGAAACCCCGGATTGCACATCGTAGTGCTATGTTGAGGTGAGACACACGCTTGTTGATGAGCGTGGGGTCGTACACTGTTGGGGATTGTGACTTGGTCCGTCCCGGTTGATGATTTTACCGCGTTTTTGACTGCAACTTATTTGCTACCACTACGATTTGGGCTGAATGCCATATTTGGGCTTCGTGCCAATTATTTGAACCCTTCGGGGCTTTTTATTGATTTTTCCTCACTGTTTTGAATTACTATTTGAACTCAGTCAGGTTAATTTCCACTGTTTTACTACTCAGCCGTTTTTACTCAGTTTTGAGACTTAAATGATATTTTAAATGATGTTTTGGGCTGAGAAACACTGTTTTACTATTGCCCGAGGGGCTTAGGAGTATTTTTGATTGAGTAAGGCCGAGGGCCTATGTTGTGAGGAGACACTGATACTGATTTGAGGCCGAGGGCCTGAGATATGTACGCCACGAGGTGGCTT
>NW_017677516.1:4842-11433 GCF_001879085.1 Nicotiana attenuata
AGTCTCGTAAGCCACCTCTCCCACTCGGTCGAGAATCTTAAAAGGACCAATGAACCAAGGGCTTAGCTTGCCTTCCAAATCTCATCACGCCCTTCATGGGTGACACCCAGAGCAACACTCGCTCCCCGACCATGAATGCCACATCACGAACCTTGCAGTCGGCGTAACTCTTCTGCCTGGACTAAGCTGTACGAAGCCTATCCTGAATGATCTTCACCTTATCCAAGGCATCCTGAACTAAATCTGTACCCAACAACCGAGCCTCTCCTGGCTCAAACCACCCAACCAGCGACCGACACCGCCTACCATATAATGCCTCATAGGGGGCCATCTGAATGCTCGACTGGTAGCTGTTGTTGTAGGCAAACTCTGCTAGTGGCAAAAACTGATCCCAAGAACCTCCAAAATCAATAACACATCCTCGGAGCATATCCTCCAAAATCTGAATAGTACACTCGAACTGTCCGTCCGTCTAAGGATGGAATGCTGTGCTCAACTCGACCTGCGTACCCAACTCATGCTGAACTGCCCTCCAGAAATGCGAGGTAAACTGCGTACCCCGGTCAGAAATGATAGACACGGGCACGCCATGAAGACGAACAATCTCCCGGATATAGATCTCAGCCAACCGCTCCGAGGAATAGGAAACTGCCACAGGAATGAAATGCGCTGACTTGGTCAGCCTATCAACGATAACCCATACTGCATCGAACTTCCTTTGAGTCCGTAGGAGTCCAACAACGAAGTCCATAGTGATACGCTCCCACTTCCACTAAGGAATCTCAATCTTCTGGAACAAACCACCAGGTCTCTGATGCTCGTACTTTACCTGCTCACAATTCAAACACCGAGCTACATAGGCAACAATGTCCTTCTTCATCCTTCTCCACCAATAATGCTGCCGAAAATCCTGATACATCTTAGCGGCTCGGATTAATAGAATACCGGGAACTATGGGCCTCCTCTAAAATCAACTCACGAAGTCCATCCACATTAGGCACACAAATACGGCCCTGCATCTTCAAGACTTCATCATCTGCAACTGTAACCTGCTTGGCACCTCCGTGCCGCACTGTGTCTCTAAGGACACACAAATGAGGATCATCATACTGCCGATCTCTGATGCGCTCAAATAATGAGGAACGAGCGACTGTGCAAGCTAACATGCGGATGGGCTCAAAAACATCCAACCTCACGAACTGATTGGCCAAAGCCTGAACATCCAAAGTAAGCGGTCTCTCACCGACCGGAATATACGCAAGACTGCCCATACTGGCTGACTTTCTACTCAAAGCATCTGCCACCACATTGGCCTTCCCCGGATGATATAAGATGGTGATATCATAGTCTTTCAACAGTTCCAACCACCTCCTCTGCCTCAAATTTAGTTCCTTCTGCTTGAACAAATACTGCAGACTCTTGTGATCCGTGAACACCTTACATGACATGCCATACAAATAGTGCCTCCAAATCTTCAGCGCGTGAACAATGGCTGCTAACTCCAAATCATGAACTGGATAATTCTTCTCATGAATCTTCAACTACCGCGAAGCATAAGCAATGAACTTGCCATCCTGCATCAACACCGCACCAAGTCCAATACGAGATGCGTCACATTAAACTGTATATGGCCCTGAACCTGTGGGAAAAACCGACACTGGCGCCGTAGTCAAAGCTGTCTTGAGCTTCTGAAAGCTCACCTCAAATGTCCGAACACCTGAACTAGGCACCCTTCTGGGTCAACCTGGTCATCGGGGCTGCACTAGATGAAAACCCCTCCACAAACCGACAGTAATAGCCCGCCAAACCTAAGAAACTCCGGATCTCAATAGCAAATGTGGGTCGAGGACAGTTCTTGACTGCCTCTATTTTTCTTTAGATCCACCTGAATACCCTCTGCTGATACAACGTGGCCCAAGAATGCAACTGAACTCAACCAAAACTCGCACGTTGAAAACTTAGCATACAATTGACTATCCCTTAGAGTCTGAAGAACGACTCGATGATGCTGCTTGTGCTTCTCCCGGCTGCGGGAATAGATCAAAATATCGTCAATGAAGACAATCACAAAGGAATCCAAATAAGGCCTGAACACTCAGTTCATCAAATCCATGAAAGCTGCTGGGGCATTTGTCAACCCGAATGACATCACCAAGAACTCATAATGCCCGTACTGAGTGCATAAAGCTATCTTAGGGACATCGGATGCCCTAATCCTCAATTGATGGTAGCCAGATCTCAAGTCAATCTTCGAAAATACCTTGGCACCCTGAAGTTGATCAAACCAATTATCAATCCTCGGCAATGGATACCTGTTCTTGATTGTGACCTTGTTCAACTGCCGGTAGTCTATACACATTCTCATCAATCCGTCTTTCTTCTTAACAAACAACTCCGGCGCACCCCAAGGAGAGACACTAGGCCTAATAAAGCCCTTATCAAGCAAGTCTTGTAACTGCTCCTTTAATTCTTTCAACTCAGGTGGGGCCATACGATACGGCTGAATAGAAATGGGCTGAGTGCCCGGAGCCAAATCAATGCAGAAGTCAATATCCCTGTCGGGTGGCATACCCGGCAAGTCTGAAGGAAATACCTCAGGAAACTCACGAACCATGGGCACAGAATCCATAGGAGGAACCTCGGCACTAGAATCATGAACATACGACAAATAAGCCAAACACCCCTTATCAACCATACGCTGAGCCTTCATATATGAGATAACCCTACGGGTAGAATTACCAGGAGTCCCTTTCCACTCTAGATGAGGTTAACCCGGTAAGGCTAAGGTCACAGTCTTGGCATGACAGTCCAAGATAGCGTGGTAAGGTGATAACCAGTCCATCCCCAATATGACATCAAAATCAACCATATCCAAAAGTAACAAATCTACTCAAGTTTCAAGACCCCCAATCACAACTATACATGAACGATGGACACGATCTACCACAATAGAATCACCCACCGGTGTAGACACATATACAGGAGCACTCAAGGAATCACCAGGCATGACCAGATACGGTGAAATAAGATGACACATAGGAGTATGTAGATCCTGGATCAAATAGAACTGAAGCATCTCTACTACAAACCAAAACAGTACCTGTGATAACTGCATCGGAGGCCTTAGCCTCAAGCCTGGCTGGAAGAGCATAACATCGGGACTGGGCTCCACCACTCTGAATTACATCTCTGGGACGGCCTACTGTTGGCTGGCCTCCACCTCTAGCGACCTGACCTCCACCTCTAATACCTCTACCTCCACCTCTAGCACCTCTACCTCCACCTCTAGATGGCTGAGCGGGCGGTGGGACACTCGGTGCCTGAGCCATGGCATGGGAACCCTGATGCTGAGAGTTGCTCGGTGCTCGAGGTCAAAATTAAGCAATATGTCTCGTGTCGCCACAAGTATAACAAGCCCTCAGCTGCTGAGACTGCTGACCCTGATGGCCTGAATAACCACTCTGAAAACTCTGGAGCAGAGGTGCACTGATAGGAGCTGGCGTTGCACTGTAGGGCAACTGATCAAAATACTGCATGTGAGAACCACGGCCACCTGGAGCACCATGATAAGCTTGAAGTGCTGAATGAAATAGCCTGGAAAAATGGCCCCTACCAAAAGAATCTCTGCCTCCAGATGAGGCACCACTGAACATGCCTGAATGATGAGGCCTCTTGTCAGACCCCTGACTACTCCCCCTGTGATAGAACCATCTCAACTCTCCTAGCCACATTGGTCGCATCCTGAAAAGAAATCTCGCTCCCAGTCTCCTTAGCTATTTGCAATCGAATCGGCTAAGCGAGTCCCTTAATGAACCTCCTCACCCTCGCTATCTCAGTGGGAAGTATAATAAGAGCATGACGGGCCAAAACAATGAATCTGGTCTCATACTGAGTGACGGTTATAGAACCCTGCTGGAGACGCTCTAACTGCCTCTGATAGTCCTCCCTCTGAGTGATAGGAAGAAACTTCTCCAGAAATAGCTGAGAGAACTGATCCCAAGTCAAAGCAGGCGACCCAGCTGGCCTAGCCAAACAATAATCTCTCCACCAAGTCTTGGCGGAACTTGACAGGCGAAAAGCAGCAAAGTCGACCCCATTGGTCTCCACTATCCCCATGTTCCGAAGAACCTCATGACGGCTGTCTAAGTAATCCTGGGGATCCTCTGAAGATGTACCACCATAAGTAGTAGTGACAACTTGGTGAACCTATCCAACCTCCACAAAGCATCGGCAGACATAGCTACTCCCTCGCTGGTCTGAGCTACCACACCCGGCTGAACTGCTCCAACTGGCTGAGCTGCTGGAGTCTGAAACTGGGGAGCCATCTGCTCTGGAGTGCGGGTAGCGGGAGTCTATGCTCCTCCCCCAGCCTGAGAGACGGCTGGTGCTACAGGAAGTAAACCTGCCTGAGTGACACTCTCCATAAGGCCCACTAGACGGACTACTGGGGTAGCAATGAACCCCTCTGGGACCTGAGCTGGGCCCATCGGAACTGTCTGGGCCGGAACCTCATCATCAAACTCAACCCGAGGCTCCGCCGCTGCTACTGCTGCTCTGGGCTGAGCTCTTCCCCTGCCTCGGCCCCTAGCACAGCCTCGGCCTCGCCCTCTGCCCCTCGTAGATGCTGCCACTGGGGGCTCGGGCTGCTGATCAACGGATGAAGAAGCGCGTGTTCTCGCCATCTACGAAAGAATAGAGTAGAAGTTCAATTAGCATTGAGAAACCAAATCGCACAACAGAGAAGAATTAAAGTGAAACTATTCCTAACTCTGTAGCCTCTAGGGGATAAATACAGACGTCTCCGTACCGATCCCTCAAACTCTACTAAGCTTGTCCGTGAATTGTGAGACCTAAGCAACCTAGAGCTCTGATACCAGCTTGTCACGACCCGGATTTCCCACTCTCGGGAGTCGTGATGGCGACTACTCATGAAAGCTAGGCAAGCCGAGTATTATAGATTCATTAACCTTTTTGCTTAGCCTTTTTAACAGTTCAATATAACAGGTGATCAACAACGAAATAATTATAATAAACAGAAATGCGGAAGACGAAAACTAATTGCTTAGCCATATACTAGTGCAGAATCCAACATACAACTCTACCCAGAATTTGGTGTCATAATGTCACGGACTATCTACGAATACGACAAACAGCGGTCTGAAAGATAAATACAAAGCTATATACATAAAAGAAACAAAATGGAAAGATAGAGGAAGACGCCAAGGCCTACGGACGCCCGCAGGACTACCTGGGGCCTCCGCCACTGGACTGAAGGCAGCAACCTCACTGTGGTCCAAAAGCTATAGCACCGGGATCTGCACACAGTGCAGAGTGTAGTATCAGCACAACCAACCCCATGTGTTGGCAAGTGACTAGTCTAAGCTCGGCGAAGTAGTGACGAGGCTAGGATAATACTACCAAAAAAACCTGTGCAGTTATATCATATACAACAAGTAATAATGACAGAAACTAGTAGTTAAAGGTGGGAAGGGGAAACATGCTCGGGGGAAATATCATGTACAAACCGAAATTCAGTAAAGAAACACACGGAACACCAAAATTCAATTATAAGCAAGAATAAGGAAAACAAAGACAAATGCACGGCATCACCCTTCGTGCTTTTACCTCACATTATCGTGGCACAGCATTATCCTTCGTGCATTATAACTCATATCATGGCACGGCATCACCCTTCGTGCTTTTACATTTATAATATCGGCACGACATCACCCTTCGTGCATTAACACTCTCTCACCAATATCATGCATGGCATCACCCTTCGTGCTTTTACACTCTTCCTTACTCAAGCAAAAATCACAAAGCAATACGGGCAAGGAAATCATAAAAATCACAATAGAATCCCGGCAAGGGAACAATAGTATATCAATAATATCCCGGCAAGGGAAATAATATTATGAGTAATAACATCCCGGCAAGAGAGATAATATCAAAAGCAATAACATCCCGGCAAGGGAGATAATATCAAAAACCTCTTCTCCTTTCCACAAATTACTTCACAATTCAATCAACTTGAGCCAATGCTCTACAATATTCAATTACCAAGAATACTTCCATAAGCCTTGTTCAACATTAGAAATCATCATATTAAGCATGGAGAATACAAAACGGAGTCACATCTATCATAGTATAAGACTCACGGGCATGATTGACACCTACGTATAGATACTCATCACCACACCTATACGTCGTACTCAACAATTAACACATAGCAAATAAGACACAACTCCTAATCCCTCAAGCTAAGCTTAGATCAAACACTTACCTCAATGCCACGAACACAATTCAAGCCTCAACTACCGCTTTACCTCTCGATTCCACTTCCAATTTTGCTTGTATCTAGTTACAATATACTTAACGATATCAATAAATGCTAAATGAATCAATTCTAATGCATGGAAATAGGTTTTCTAAAGTTTTCTCCAAAAAGTCAAAAATCGACCCCGGGCCCACATGGTCAAAACCCGAGGTTCGAACCAAAACCCGATCACCCATTCACCCACGAACTCAAATGTAGAATTTGTTTCGAAATCGGACCTCAAATCGAGGTCCAAATCCCCAAAATTTGAAAAT
>NW_017677516.1:26700-29753 GCF_001879085.1 Nicotiana attenuata
CAAATCACGTCCGATTGACCTCAAATTTTACACACAAGTCATATTCGACATTACGGACCTACTGCAACTTCCGGAATAGGATTCCGACCCCGATATCAAAAGTCCACTTCCGGTCAAACTTCTCAAAAACCTTCAAATTTCTATCTTTAGCCAAATGGCTCCAAAATGACCTACGGACCTCCGAATTCACTTTCGATCGCGCTCCCAACTCCAGAATAACCATACGGAGCTATTCACAGAGTCGAAATCCCAAACGGACATCGATAGCACTGAAATGCACTTCAAGCCAAACTTATGAAATTCTTCAAAAATGCTAACTTCCACAATAGGCGCCAAAACGCTCCCGGGTTATCCAAAACCCGAACTGGGTATACGACCAAGTCCGAAACCATCATACGAACCTGCTGGAACCTTCAGATCCTGATTCCGAGGTCGTTTACTCAAAATTCCAATCCTAGTTCATTGTTTCACTCTAAGCTTCTGAATTAAGAATTCTCTTTCCAAATCGACTCTGAGCTCCCCGGAACTTAATTCCGACCACGCGTACAAGCCATAATACCGGAAATGAAGCTGTTCATGGCCTCCGACTGCTGAACGGAGCGCTAGGACTCAAAACGACCGGTCGGGTCGTTACATTCTCTCCCACTTAAACATACGTTCGTCCTCGAACGTGCTGATAACTACACCGGAGTGGTCTGAAATTGTTGTTTAACTTCCCATGCACCTTCTCGTGCTACCACAGCTCAATTGAGCACATTAACTCAATCCATTCTGAAGATATTTTCTTTTATTCAAGCAGATACGCCCTAAGGCCCAATTCCAACATCCGAAATTTCATGTCCGACCTGTTCCACAATAAGGCCACCATATCAATCACCACACGCTGTGCCCGAACATAGCTGCACAACATTGCTGAGCTCACACCTAGCATCACTTCACTCATCGGACCATAATAACCTTTTCTAATCAACTTAGTCGAATTCCCCCCGAATCTGATGCTCCCATTGCACCCCATGACATACACGGGTCTTACTCTAACTCTTACAATACCGCCACAATGGAAGAGATGTGCCGAATCCATAATCAATTGCCGAGTCAACAAATCATTTGGTCTATACCCCTGACAAAGCTATGACCTCATTCTGAACTAAATAATGGTCTTATCTCCATACATACTTCATATAGTCGGATTGCACTGATCCTAGACCAAGGGATCTCGTCTCATCTGACACAACTGCTTAGGTAACAAGCCACCCCAGACATTATCAAAAGTCCTATATGATGTTACCATGTGCCAATAGGCCACCAATTCGAACTCGATACAAAAGGAAAACGAACTCTGGAAGGAATTTCCTAACTCACGCACTAATACGGACTTTCCTTAGAAACAGGAAGCAAGGCACACCAAATAGCCTATAGAAAACTATACTCAACATCACACTGTTGCGGCGTGCAACCCGATCCACACATAGATCTCACATAAGGAGATGCACATCGAGCCAAATTTGCTCATTACAACAAAATACCGAATATCGGTCATAAGCATGCTAGATGCATAATAACATCCCTGAGGGAACATATAGCGCCATAAGCTACAAAACTCAAGCACAACTGAGGTGCGACATACAATATGAATCTCAAGAGCCATCTTGCTCAAAATACATCATTTCTACGCGGATCCTCAACACACAAGCAATTCCTCAAGCCATCTCACAACTCACACGACGCAATGCATCCTTACATGAAATATTTGGCAACGAAATAACACCCTGACTACTCCATAAGGAGCACATTACTGAAATGAACACAGACCTGATATAGAGCCCAAATTCATATTTAAACCCATCCACCGACCTCAAGTCGATCCTGATCATATCAAACTAAGCCAATAACCTTTCAAAGGTCCATACTAATTTCCCTCTTCTCATAACACACAAGGACAACCATCATAACCGGAGTACTCATCCACAGTCCACAACTCAGTAACGGAGTGCCCTCCAGGCATATATCCTCAACTTATCGATATCATCACGAATCTTCATACTTGGTTTAATTGCTTCAATCAATCAAGTGACTACATGCCACACTTATACGATCTTCCTGTGGGACTCACTCCCACAACCTTCCGAAACACACAACAGGTCCACACATCCGAACCACCGGCCGCACTAACGCTGAAAAGCGATCAAGAATCATCCACCATGACACAAGCCCCTTTTTACAAAACACCAATCTCAGGTGACGCTGAAGACAATACCAACTTACCCTAAACATCGAAACTCCTTTCCTGCCCATCTAAGCTTGTGACATCCTTGTCCACACCAAGCTGCTACCTTGATCTTCACTACAAATTCCATACCACTCAATGCACTTAACATGCCAATATACGATAGAACTCATTTTTCATCATAGCTTCGGAACCACTAATAGGTTAACACTTCATCATATAAAAACTTTTCACTTGACTCACTTCAGGAGATCTATAGTATTACACAGGTGAATTCCCATAATCGTAGAATATGCAAATCTCTAAGTAGTGGTCTAAGCCACCATTGCCCTTCCGGAAATTCTGCTTCCACATAACAATCCATAACAGTAGAATGCTTCTGAATAACATCAATTGCGGCGGCTGACAAGCCTGATACGTACCATCACAATCACTCGCATAACTCGATCACGCTGAAGGAACTGATCACTAACATCAATATGCCAAATTCAACTATGGCTAATCAATCTACCTTCTTCCACTTTATCCTTGATTGCCTTAGAGATAATACTAACTCCATCCAACACATAACATACTCCATCTGCACCCATCTCGAGTGACCTCGAATCACGAGACCATGCTGTCCCGAATCCCGCGAACCACTTCATACCTTTTTTGCGCGCATATTCGCACCCTCAACTGATATGCTCATTCTGCTAGTCCTTCTACGAATCCGAAGTCCTTTCTCATCTTTCTCTCAAGTGCTATACTGCAAGTCAAAACATTATAGAACATTCTGAGCCTCCACTCATAAGCTGCTGCAAAGCTTGATTCTTAACTGTACTAT